>NW_003303686.1:421641-430442 GCF_000142945.1 Phytophthora infestans T30-4 | reverse complement strand
AGTCACGAGCCGTGAGGCCGGAGCGGTTTTAGTTTGCAAATTGTTCAGTCGAATCTTCAGGGTTGGGCCCCCGGATAGTACTGTAGCTTGAGGTGCGATATCCTTTTGCCAAAAAGGCGGCCGTTAATTGCAAAGGCTGGTTATTAATAGGCTATTACAGCCCCCATCCCATCTGTCGGTTAAAAGAGGCCAGTTACGGTACCCCTCCTGACCAACTGCACGCACGCAATGTGCGTGCCCATCAATAACCACTAACGACCGGCTCAACTGGTTCGCTGTCGGGTTTGCGGTCAATGGACCAGGTGCCAAATGTGCTCTCGCGCAGAGTGGGCGGTGGGATAAAGCCCCAAGAACCCAGAGGGCACTGGAGCTAAATCCCCATAGCACGGCTACCTACTTGCAGGATAAAATTCTGCAAGTTATAAGCTACCCCTTAAGCAGCCCCAGGAACCTCGGACTATCTGTGTATGTGTGACTTGCTAGCTACTAATGTAAACTAACGTGCATACACGCAGCGTACCTCGCGTAACGTGGCGTTCCACGGCTTCTGTTTCGAAAATGGGGGCAAAATGAAATTTGAACGGTGCATTTAAGTACGATGTGTTGACCACATACAGTGTGTATACCACATAATGCGATTTTAGCTAATCAATGCCGCCTTCGCTGCGCTCGGCAGCCAGTAGAACGCGCGTATTAGCGTGAGTTTTATTAACCCTAGCCCGTTACGGACGGACGTACGGACAGACACACGTCAGACTCCACTAGAGAGGTAAGACTAGCCGTTCGCCGCCGCTACGCGGCGGAGGTGGCAGGCTGTAGTCCCAGGGGAAATGGGCTCACGCCTTCGCTGCGCTCCGGCGTAAACATGTTTTATGTAAACGTTATGTACTAAATGCATATGAAATTGAACATTCCTACTCCGAACCAAAGATCTGCCTGTAGACAATGTTCTGGGCGTAGACCCCATCCTCCTCCTCCAGCTTTGGGTACTCGACCAGCGCCTTGAATCTTGATCTTGAAGTAACTCGCGACATCGCAACGTACAGCTGCCCGTGGGAGAAGCAAGGCGTAGCAGGATACAGCCCCAAGTACTGCACCGTTTGTCCTTGCGCCTTGTTAATCGTCATCGCAAAGGCCGGTTGGACAGGAAACTGCTTGCGTCTCAAATGAAACGGAAAGCTCCGAATGTCTCCGTCACTGATGAAAACAATGCGGGGAATCAACACATGTTGCCCTTGTCGCTCACCGGTCATAACTGTGGCGTGGATGACATGTGGCTTAAGGGCCACAATTCGAAGCCGTGTTCCGTTGCACAGCCCTAGATCTGGATTCAGGTTCCGCATCATCATGATAGGCATTCCTACCTTGAGGGTCAATTTGTGGGGAGGCATTCCACTGATATTCATCGAGTGGAGTACCTCCTGCTCGAAGAAATTGCCGTCACCGTCGTCTTGTACAGAGTCGGAAGACATGTATTCCCGCGCCTGTCCAGTTAATCGATCGGTCACCGCTTCATTGATGCGGTGCACGATTGCGTTCGTGGTCGTGAGGATCGTTCGGTTAGCGAAATACTCGTCGGTAGCAACCTCGGGGTTATTAATCTCGCCATACATCTCGTCGATGATCCGATCCATGCCTCTTGGAATAACGACCGGACGAATTTCCTGGTCCTCATCGTCAGGCACAGGTGGATTCTCAATCAGCATATCGCGCGGGATCTTCATGTAATCGTTTCCTAGGGAAGGGTTTACATCATGCCTTCCCTCCCCGACTTGCAGCAGGAACTCGGAGAACGCAGCCATTTCCTCAGCAGTGTCTGCAGTATCAGCTGTGCGCACTCGCATGTTTTCCGTAAGACGGAACGTCTGGAATTGGGGCCACAGCCTAGACGACTTGAGGCAAGCGTCAATTGTCTCGACGGGTGTTCCATTCTTAACGACCGGGAGAATCTGGCGGAAATCTCCCGAAAGTACAAACACTTTCCCCCCAAAAGGCTCGGTGTCGTTGTCAAGTATGTCCCGCAGTGTTCGGTCTACTGCCTCGAATGCGTGGCGATGGGCCATAGGTTCTTCGTCCCAAATAATTAAACTTGCATGCTTAATCAACTCCTGAATGTGGGAGTTCTTCCTGATACCGCACGTCGAGCTCTCGTTCAATTTCAAAGGGATCTTGAATATAGAATGAGCTGTCCTACCACCCATGAGCAAGAGCGAGGCAATACCGCTAGACGCCACAGCGATGGCGATTTTCCCCGAGAGTCTGACTTTGGCCAGTATGTTTCGAAGCAGTGTAGATTTTCCAGTACCACCCGGGCCATCAACAAAAAATAGTTTCTTGCCTTCCTCCGGGCATTCAACCGCTTCAATAATCTGGTCGTAAACCACCCGCTGACTTTCGTTTAGCTGATCTTCTGTGTTTACAATCGCCTCCAAAGCTGACGCATCGTATCCAGTGAGCTCACGTCGAAGTAATCCGTTTTGGCGAAGCGCTTCACGAATCAATGTTGGGAACGACCCCAACTGAGGAAGCTCGTCGAAGTCAGCTACCGCATACCCACTCGCTTGAAGTAGTTCTTGAATGCTCATCAGCGTTTCAAATTCGACCAACGCCGACTTGAAGGGGTCCATCAAAGCCTGATGTTTGCGTGCGAAGTCTTGGGAAAGATCCGCGAAAAACCGATCCCATAGAACACCAACATTTGCTGGAGCTGAATACACCAGAATGGTGACGAAGAGCTGGCGTAGTTGATACGGCATTTGGAACTCAGCCGCTTCCCTCAAACACGAAACCCACTCGTTGTCATTCTCTAAGTAGCCAGCCTCCCGCGCCGCAATTTGGAATGTTGGGCAGACAATTCCGTTAACCGTTCTCAAGTCTTCAAACGACGTTGGACCTCTACGCTGACAGAGCAGTAGCCGAAGGTAGAACCGCTCCATATCTCGAGGAGACACGTGAATCATGCGACCAACAGCAGCTTGATACTGTTTCCGGCGAACCCACCTTTTCGGTTGCCCTTTCTCCGGCGCTTTCCAGCAGAACTCTTTGGGGATATCCTGATACAACATCGTCCTGGCAATATGATTCTGAGGCTCTTCACTCGCACACAACTCAAAGAATCTGGTCAGCATCGTGTGACTACCACGTTCCAAAACCGCCTCCGGGTTTTCCGTCTCGCGAAAGCAAATTGTCTGGCCTGACTCGAGATGAGCCGTCAGCTGTGTCACCGCATGGGTTTTCCCCTGAATTGTGAAATCGAGCAGGCGCATGCAAGCTTCCACCGGAGAAATGTACCGGGCGCTCAAGAAACGTAGAATCTCATTTGGTTCTCGACGCGCACTCTGCTGCCCTCCTCGGACTTCTTCCACAGTGAGTATAGCCATGTCGGGTCCTTTGTACACATACTTGTACAGGTATTTAACCGCAGTAATATCCGTGCACACTTCGACATTGATGTGGCAGTTGTACTTCTGGAATAAGTACGGGTTGTACGGTACAACCCACTGGTTGATCGTAGCATTGTCGTATTCTCTGCCTTTGAACTTTAGAACACCTTCTTGCTGTCGACGTCGTCTGTACACTGGATATCCATTGGCATTGGCTTGTGTAACTTCTGCTAAGGGCTTCGGATATCCTTTGGTGCACTTGCCGTCCTTCATACACGCGCAGGAAGGGTTTGCAGGCCCGCATGGACCATGGAGCATGCATGACATGACCGTCTCATACAGCTGAGGGTTTGTATCCTTATCTGGGATCTCAGCGCATACCATCTTGTCTACGATCTCGCGCGTTCGAGGTTTGTCTTCGTCAGCCAAAATAACCAGTACGTGAGCGTGGGGGAGGCCTCGTTTTTGAAACTCGACAACGTAAATCCGCGCGCGCACTCGTCCCAGAACGCCTTGGTTTAAATCGTCAAGCGTTGCTTGCAGTTTCTGCTGCCACACGCGAGCCACGATGTCTGGTCGATCTTGAGCTGTCTGGATATCGGAAGGTATCGCTTCAAGAATCTCGTCCCACTTAGGGTTGCACGTTTCCGTCAGGAAGACGTCGGGCCGTCCATACTCCCGAAAAATTGCCATCGAATCTTGATACGACTTGTACATGGACCGCGGGCTACCCAGGTGCGAAGCCGGTAGTATGATACGCTTGCCAACCTGATTAAGAAAGTGGGTTGGTCGTGCTCTACTGCCTCCGTCCCGGTCCGGGTGCGCCAATCTGTTCTGGGCCCGGTCATATTCCGGCAGCAGCACTTCTCCTTCCGCCAGAGCCAAAGTATCCTCATTGAGCAAAGCGTCTTGAACACCCCTGTATTGATCGGCGCGTAGTATTTTCTGATTGTCGGCCACCCAGCGAAGCTGTTCTTGCTCACATTTTGCACGCTGATCTACACACCACTGTTGAAATAGACGCCCACCTTGGTGGAGAGCGGACTGATCATCCACTTTCTGATGAAGGCGGAACGCGACGTGTTCACGAAGCGACATCGCCTTCTTGTTTCGATACTCAGCACCATTCGCGAACTCGTCTGTGTAGGTCCAGCCCTTCTCTCCATATGGAAGGAGAAGCGGGTATTGGAGTGGATCGTAATCGGCGTGAGTCTCATACAAACGTAGCAGCCTTTGATAGCGTGTAAAGAGAAGTAGATCCCGAGGCTGAGCCAGGTTGCCATCCTCAATGAGAGTCGCAGCCACTTCAGACACAGTGGGGCGGTTATGCGTCCTTGGTCGCGAGGAGTTATCATGCAGACGGAAGACCAAGTCTACTGGAGTCTCCGTGTTGTGTTGACGCACTTGCTGCCCAAAGTGGAGGAACCGTTGCGCTAATGGGTTGTGCTCTGCCATCATTTTCTCGATGTCTAGTAGTGCAACACGATCCAGATCCGCGAATATACCAAGACGTCGCTCCGCGCGGCGTTGCATGTCTGGATCCACAATGTAGATCTGCGCAAACTTGGGTGCTACTCGCGCGCCTGTCCGACGGTCTATGTGGGGGAGGAGAGATCCTAGGTAGTGCCCCATAGCCCCTTGAATGCGATATGTGTACACCCCGTGTGTACCCGCAACGCTCTCGTCTTGATGCACATTTTGAAACGATCGGTTTGAGCACGAAGCACCAATCGATGTAAACGCGAAGGCTTGGTTGTAAGCACGAATTTGACGGCGGAACTCGGGATCTCCGTACAGCTGAAGCAGCTTCCGTGGCGCGGGGTGCAGTGGAGGCAGATTTACCCTGCCTGCGAGACAGCATGATATCGCAGACTCCCCAGGCCACTTCCAAGCATTGCAGATCGGACAAATCGTTGTAGCCGGGAGCTTGTGTCGACCATTGACGACGTCGTAGCCCGTAATCTTTGATGCGTCGAAGTCTTCGAGGGAAATAAGAGCATGTCCATGACGGGCACATTGTCGTCTAGTGCGCACCCGCTCGAGCTCGTACTGACGCTCGTCTTGTGTCTGCTCAGCTCGTCGATCAGCATGCCGTTGTCGGTTTAGCTCGCGTTCAGCCACCATGTTCTGATCCGACAGGTTTGCTCGCCAATGCGCATGTTGTTGACGGTTAAGCTCGCGTGCATGCTCCTGTTGCTGTCCCGACATCTGTGCCCGTCGACTCGCATGTTGCAGGCGGTCTCGACCGCGTACGGCTTCCCGGTCTGGCTCCCTTAGCTCCGCTCTGTGTGCTGTTTGCTGCTGTCGATTCTGCTCCCGCTGCTCGTGAAGCTCTTCTCCGCGTAACTGAGCTCTTCGGGCACGTTTGCGCTCAGCGTCTTTCTTCCTCGCACGATCACGCTGAGATAGTGTCATATTAATGCGCCTGGTTCGAGCTCGCTGTGCGTCGCGTGTGCGTTCGCGATCTGCCTGAGACAGTGTCCTATTAGCTCTTTTGTCGCGAGCTCGCTGCGCAGCCGAGACCGGGACATCTTCTCGATCCG
The DNA here is from genome assembly GCF_000142945.1 of Phytophthora infestans T30-4. Taxonomy (NCBI): domain Eukaryota; phylum Oomycota; class Peronosporomycetes; order Peronosporales; family Peronosporaceae; genus Phytophthora; species Phytophthora infestans. Next base: position 424,516 of record NW_003303686.1, on the reverse strand, counting down.
CTGATCCAGATACGACAGGTACTGTAAATAAAGCCGTATCCTCAGTTTCAGCTTGGTACGCCGCCTCCATTTCAGCCGCAAACCGGCGCTGAAGTAGCACAGGATCGGACTCTTCTGTCTTTTCCTCCCGCTCTTCAATAACGTTGGCTTGACCTTCCGTAAATTCCGTAACCGCCGTAGCTTCTTGATGCACACTGAGGGCCTTCAGCTCTTTGTTCAAGTCGTATCGTTTCTTTCTGCGCTTGGTCTGACGTCGTTTTCGTGCATCCTTTTCCTCTCGCATGGGTGTCGCGTTAATGCGCTCGTTCTCGTGCAGGGCCTCCTCGAGTTCCTCGCGCGTCCTCTTTCGCTTACTCCGAACCATAGTTCTGCGAACACGTAAACGTGACGCGTTAGACAATGTCTAAGTACACCGCACGTAGCAGTAGGTTTTCATAGAGTAGTGTGTTGGAATACGCGTACTACCCGGGATTGCTTGCCCCCATCAAGGTTATCTCCGATCACTTATCCCACAGTCACGGGCCGTGAGGCCCGGAGCGGTTTTAGTTTGCAAATTGTGCAGTCGAATCTTCAGGGTTGGGCCCCCGGATAGTACTGTAGCTTGAGATGCGATATCCTTTTGCCAAAAGGCGGTCGTTAATTGCAAAGGCTGGTTATTGATAGGCTATGACAGCCCCCATCCCATCTGTCGGTTAAAAGAGGCCAGTTACGGTACCCCTCCTGACCAACTGCACGCACGCAATGTGCGTGCCCATCAATAACCATTAACGACCGGCTCAACTGGTTCGCTGTCGGGTTTGCGGTCAATAGACCAGGTGCCAAATGTGCTCTCGCGCAGAGTGGGCGGTGGGATAAAGCCCCAAGAACCCAGAGGGCTCTGGAACTAAATCCCCATAGCACGGCTACCTACTTGCAGGATAAAATCCCGCAAGTTATAAGCTACCCCCTAAGCAGCCCCAGGAACCTCGGACTATCTGTGTATGTGTGTCTTGCTAGCTACTAATGTAAACTAACATGCATACACGCAGCGTACCTTGAGTAACGTGGCGTTCCGCGGCTTCCGTTTTGAAAATGGGGGCAAAATGAATTTTGAACGGTGCATTTAAGTACGATGTGTAGACCACATATAATATGTACACCACATATTGCAATTTTAGCGAATCGAGGCCGCCTTCGCTGCGCTCGGCAGCCAGTAGAACGCGCGTATTGGCGTTACATTTTAGAACCCTACCCTCGGACGGACTGACGGACTGACGCAGAGCACACTCCACTAGAGGGGTAAGACTAGCCGTTCGCCGCCGCTACGCGGCGGAGTGGCATGGTTTGTTGTAGATGAGGTGGCCGCAAATTTAAGTGCTTCTTGGTGTCGCGTGTTTTGAGAGCGTGGTTCACCCCGTAGATCTTGGCATCGTGTATTTAACCACTTGCCTTTCCGTAGTATCATGTGGACCCGTACAATATCGTGATTTGGTACATTTCGGTTATCCGTACTACAGGTTGTAGTCATGTTCTTCAATGGCCTGCGATCTTATGTGATCTTCCCGGCATCGTGGTTTCCTGCTCACCCGTGGTCCATGATGCTTGGTAATTATGGACCCTCTCTCTTGGGCTCATGCTCTTCAGTAGTATGACCCTCTTTCGTGGATGCTAACTATTTCCTGATCTCAAACGTTTACGGGGGCTGCACTGGTTTCGTGGTTCATAGTCTTTTGTGGTCGTTGGTTTTCCATCCAAGTACTCTACCTGAAGGGTCCTAATCCGTGGTTTGGTGCCTCCACGCAGTCGTGTTGTTCCGTCGCCCGTGTATCGCGCTCTCCTGGTAAGATTCCATCGACCGCGTTACGACGCTATGGAGCAATCGCGGTGTAGTAATGGTATTTATGGTATTGTGCTCGCGTAGTGCATCTGCGTTGCCCGTGTTATCGTGCTCTACATGGGCTTCGTGCTCCACGGTGTGCAATCGTGGTCACCCCAAGCACCCCCGTGATTTTCGTGGCTGGTCTGCCGTCCGTGCAATCGAGTTTTAATGTGCTACTGTCCTCCGTGGCTCGGGGAGCTGAGCTTCTACGCTGGTATCGTGCTCCGTGGCTCAAAGATCTCCCGTCTATAGCTCCTGTGGCTGTGCTCCTCTATGGCTTAGTGGCTCAGTCCATGCTACCGTGTTAGCTTGCGATGTTGCGGTTGGTATGTCGTCCGTGAGATCGTTAGCTACCGTAGTGTCGTGCTGTCGGACTCGGTGAGCTCCGATTCTACCCTAATATCGGGCTCCAATGCTCGGATGATCTTCCGTTTATGGTACATCGCGTTTTCACGTTTGGTCGGTCGACTGTGCTCCGTGTTGTACCGTGGTGCTATGGGAGAATTACTGTCCGTGCACTCTTACCGCTACGTGCTCTACAGTGGCTTCGAAGTTGCGTGCTCTTCCGTAGCCGTGCATTTCAGCATGCTGGGGTGTCTATGTATTTAGTTCCCTTCCGTGGCCCGTACGCTCCCGTCATATTCTCGTTCTTCTGTTCTTTCCATGGCTGCGTGCACTTCCATCTTTCACGCTACGTAAAACACTTCGTGGTTTGCATCGGCTAAATCTTCTATCATCGTCCATGACGTTCCGTGCTTCGTGTTGCTCTTCTATCCCATCGTTTTTCGTGTTCTTGCTGAGTCGCGTGCCTCCGCGCAAACTTGATCACAAACGCTGTTCCGATTTTGTTTGATGTACACAACATATATTGTTGGAAAGATCACACAATATCTTAAGGTCGTGTGCAAATACAGAGGAAGATGATACTTTTCCTGGGGGCAGTGTGGGGTGCAGGGGGGTGTCGGGTGGAAGTCATAATAGTCATATTTTAAAGTTTTCACATTCCTAAAGTATCAA
>NW_003303686.1:417878-421187 GCF_000142945.1 Phytophthora infestans T30-4 | reverse complement strand
CCCCACCCGGTGACCCCCGGCCTGCTTTATTGGGTTTATTACGACCCTCTTTTTTTGGGAATCCTAATTGGTTAGTACGGCATTCTTTTCGTAGACCGTTGGCCCTCACCATCGCTGGTACTCTGGGCCGGAAGAGTAGATATTTTGGTGGTTTTGCGCATTCCACGCAGTCGTATTATTCCATCACCCGGTGTATCGTGCTCTCCTGGTGAGGTTCCATCGACCGCGGTATCACGCTATCGTGCAATCGCGGTATGATAATGCTGTCTATGTTATTGTGACTCGCGTAGTGCACCTGCGTTGGCCGAGCTATTTTGTTTTGCAATGACATCGTACTCCACAAGTGAAATCGTGTCCCCCTAAGAGCCCCTTCGTTTATTTGGTGGGGGTCCACCCTTCGAGTGCAATGCGGTTCTCAGGTAATACGGTCCTTCGGGGGCTCATGTATTAATGTCCCTTGGGGGCTCGGTAAGCTCAGGTTCTACACTGGTATGGTGTTCCCCGGCTGAATGGTCTTCGGTCTAGAGTGCTATTCCGAGGTTTGGTGCCTCCATGCAGTCGTGTGGTTCCGTCGCCCGTGTATCGCGCTCTCCTGGTGAGGTTCCATCGACCGCGTTACCATGCTATCGTGCAATCGCGGTATGGCAATGATGTCTACGGTATTGTGCTCGCGTAGTGCATCTGCTTTGCCCGCGTATCGTGTTCTACAATGGTATCGTGCTCCGCGGTGTGCAACCGTGGTATCCCGAATCGTTTCCCTGTGACTTCGTGGCTGGTACGTCGTCCGTGCAATCATGTTGTAATGCACTATTGTCCCTCGATGCTAGGTGACCTCAGGCTCTACACTGGTACCCGGCTCCGTGGTTCGGTGATTTCGCGTGGCTGCGTGTTCTCCCACGGTTTAGTGGCTAATCCAACGTCTATGCTGTCGTTTATGGCGTGGTGTTGACGTTGGTTAGAAGTCCAAGCTATCGTTAGCTACCGTAGTATCGTGTGCCGTGGGTCGGTGGGCTGTCCTGGTATCGTACTCCAATGTTCAGTGACTTCCCGCTTATGCTCTCCCGTGAATTTGTGTTTGGCCGCCGACCGTGCTTCGGGGTAACCTGTGGTGGGAGAACTCCTTTCCGTGCACTCGCACAGCTGCGTGGTCTACCGTGACTGTGAACGTGCTCTCTCTTGGTCCGTGCTTTTTCAGCGTGTTGGCGTTTCATTATTTCAGCTCTCACCCGATGTCATCTGATCGTGCGGCTCCGTGTTTTTCAGGCTCTTCCCTGGTTCGTGCTTCGTATGAAATTTCGTGGCCTATTCTTTTATCGTCCGTGACTTTCCGTATTTCAAGCTGTTCCTTCTATCGCGTTATGTACATGATCTGACTCGCTGTTCCTCCGTGTTTCGTGTTCTTGTTTAATCACGTGCATCTACGCTAATTCAATCACAAACACTGCTCCCACTGCACTGCATGTATGTTACGTATCGTGTTCGAGAGGGCGCACATGCTCTTAGGGGTGCAAAATACGCGCTAATACAAAGAAAACGTTCTTTTTTTAGTGGCGGAGAAGTGTACATGGTTATGTGCGGTGGAAGCCACTATATTCATATTTTAAATATTTGATATTAATAAAAAATTGTGCATCTTCATCTAACGCAAATATGATACAATACTTTAAGGTAATTAGTATTAGATATTAAGTGCATTTAATTTGATAAGCGCTACTAAATTAATTTTGTGTAGTACTACTACAAACGTATGCAAGCAATAATATGAGGCTTTAGAATAGTACTAAGCAAAATTATCTTAGAAAGTTAAATTATTTAAAAAAAATGCTACAAAGCTAAAACAAATCATATTATAACCAATAAGTACTAAAGGCTTCATTTAAGCCGAAATATAAGTCACCAAGGCCTACAATTTTTTCAAACAGCTCCTACGACGATATACTACGTGTGTGCGCATTGGCGCCTTCTACCAATGCTAACTAACGCGCGCACAGGCAGCGCCCTTTGCGTGAGGTGGCGCTCCAGCGTTAAAATGGGGGCAAAATGAAATTTGAACGGTGCATTTAAGTACGATGTGTTGACCACATACAGTGTGTACACCACATATTGCAATTTTAGCGAATCGAGGCCGCCTTCGCTCAGCAGCCAGTAGAATGCGCGTATTAGCGTGAGTTTTATTAACCCTAGCCGCGGACGGACTGACAGACAACACACTCCACTAGAGAGGTAAGACTAGCCGTTCGCCGCCGCTACGCGGCGGAGTGGCATGGTTTGTTGTAGATGAGGTGGCCGCAAATTTAAGTGCTTCTTGGTGTCGCTTGTTTAGAGAGCGTGGTTCACCCCGTAGATCTTGACATCGTGTATTTAACCACTTGCCTTTCCGTAGTATCATGTGGACCCGTACAATATCGTCGTTTGGTACATTTCGGTTATCCGTACTACAGGTTGTAGTCATGTTCTTCAATGGCCTGCGATCTTATGTGATCTTCCCGGCATCGTGGTTTCCTGCTCACCCGTGGTCCATGATGCTTGGTAATTATGGACCCTCTCTCTTGGGCTCATGCTCTTCAGTAGTATGACCCTCTTTCGTGGATGCTAACTATTTCCTGATCTCAAACGTTTACGGGGGCTGCACTGGTTTCGTGGTTCATAGTCTTTTGTGGTCGTTGGTTTCCCATCCAAGTACTCTACCTGAAGGGTCCTAATCCGTGGTTTGGTGCCTCCACGCAGTCGTGTTGTTCCGTCGCCCGTGTATCGCGCTCTCCTGGTAAGATTTAATCGACCGCGTTACGACGCTATGGAGCAATCGCGGTGTGGTAATGGTATTTATGGTATTGTGCTCGCGTAGTGCATCTGCGTTGCCCGTGTTATCGTGCTCTACATGGGCTTCGTGCTCCACGGTGTGCAATCGTGGTCACCCCAAGCACCCCCGTGATTTTCGTGGCTGGTCTGCCGTCCGTGCAATCGAGTTTTAATGTGGTACTGTCCTCCGTGGCTCGGGGAGCTCAGCTTCTACGCTGGTATCGTGCTCCGTGGCTCAAAGATCTCCCGTCTATAGCTCCTGTGGCTGTGCTCCCCTATGGCTTAGTGGCACAGTCCATGCTATCGTGTTAGCTTGCGATGTTGCGGTTGGTCTGTCGTCCGTGAGATCGTTAGCTACCGTAGTGTCGTGCTGTCGGACTCGGTGAGCTCCGATTCTACCCTAATATCGGGCCCCAATGCTCGGATGATCTTCCGTTTATGGTCTGTGTATGAGGGCGCTTAGCTCAAATGGTAGAGCGCCCGCTCTCGCATGCGGGAGGTAGGGAATCG
>NW_003303686.1:406800-412331 GCF_000142945.1 Phytophthora infestans T30-4 | reverse complement strand
ACACGCTATCAACAACTCAAGAGATTCGACTCGGCGAGAAACCCCTTTCTATCTGGTACATGGTTAGGACGCCAAGTCTACACTCAAGGCCATGACAAGCTCAATACGACGTGGACAGGGACGCCCAGTCAACTCGGCGGACGCAGTCGAGTGGCGCCGAGAAGCGAACAGACAACGAGAAGTTGCCCTTTGATTAGCAGGTGAGTTCCAAGTGCGAGAGAAAGCACGACGAGCTCGAGAGCACAACGAAGCGTTGAGCAAGAAAGAGAAAAGATCCATCCCCAACACAGCAGATGACGAAGATGGAGTTGCAGAACCAGGCGATGAATCCACCAAATTCTTGTTCAAAGAAGGAGATCAAGTCTGGTTGATTATGGAGCGAGTCAAGTCGGGCCTGACCAAGCAGTTAGCCCACCGATGGCATGGACCATTCAGGGTGAAGAAGAAGGTGGAAGAATTCGCCTATGAATTGGAGTTACCCGACAAGAGTGGATATAGGTTCTACCCAGTGGTCCATGTATCACGTCTGAAGGCAGTCACCGAACTCGGCGGAAGACCAAAGACGAGGCTAATCGCCGACCTCGAAGAGACTCAGTGATTTGACTTTGACGAGAAATTACTGCCTGAAGACAGCTGGGAGCCAGACACAAGTACGAACCAGTATGAAGTCGAAGCTATTCTCGACGATGAGCTACCATTATCCACGAGTACGTCACGATCACAACGGAAGTTTAACGTTAAGTGGGTCGGCTACGATGAGCCTACTTGGGAACCACTGTCGAATTTGTCATGTGGAGGTCTCCTGTTTGACTATCTACGACAGAAGAAGCGTGAAAACCGTCTGCAAATGGTGCAAGTTGCAGATGAGGATTAACAGCTATTGCACCAAAAGCTACACCAACTCAGCGGACGACACAGGCCGAGTTGAGATGGAATGCTACTGTGTCGAAACTACATATACTGAATAATTACGAAATGAAGTCCTGAACGATACCTACGGGACGCCCAGTCAAAAGAAGAAAACTAAAAAGTCGGCGATCCGGACTCCAAGTGAGTTGAACCCGACGGAGACAACTGGGAAGAGCTCAGCGGACTCGACGATTGGAGGCGTGGCGTCGTAGCAGACGTCATCCCTTGGGAAACTGCGGAAGGAGATGCAACATTCGCAGCCGTGGCAAGAAGTATCATCGCCGAGCTAGCCAACGAAGCTGACGCCGAACCAGTTACCTCAGGACCCGACTCGGCTGAAGTGGGTTGAGGCGGATCCGTTCCACTGGGGAGTGGAATGCCGAACTGAGACGTACTCGAAGACGCGCCTCGGAGATTGGGAGAACCCAGCCCATCGTCCGCCGAGTCGTCATCAGACGCACTCTCGTCATCTGAGCCGAGCTCACCGATTGAAGACCTAGTGAAGATGTGGATGCCTTGACGATTCAGCCGAGTTGGAGCACCCGGGGCATAGGCAGGAGGCGCTTGTTTGGCAAGATCGAAGTCTTCTTCAATCGCGTCGTCAACAACCTGAGGGTCCATACCGCGCGGAGCGAAAACCAAGAAGTCCACGTTCCGAGCACGGAAGCAGGTGTTATACGGGTGAACCGCCGGGTCAGTTAGCCACCAAGCTCGCCAGGGCTCGGCTAGATCCACATCGTGAGCACATTGAACCCAGTCTCTCCCGGAGGGAACCCACGAAAGGTTAACGGGAGAGTAATGGGGGACGCACGTATCGAAATAAATCTCTGCGTCCACAAGAGGAGCAGGTTCATCGCCGAGCTTCTGAGTGACCGCCGAGTAAAGCTGGTCGTAGACAGCGACAACCAAAGATCGCAAGGTATCACTACGACGTTTGCGCTCGCGCTTGTACACCAGCCACAGCTCATACACCTCAGCAAGCTGAGCGGGCGTGAAAGCCGGGTTGACGTCAGGATGGAGACCCATCAACACACTTGACTCGACGATCCAATGACGACGCTCATAGAGAGCTACAAAATAACGGGTCATTTGGCCATCTGTCTGGATGGGCCTCCCCGCCGAGTCCAAGGGACTGTCGCCACGAAGCTTCACCCACATATCTCCAAGAACTTGCATCAAAGTTCGAGGTCGGGTCTGAGAAGCCAAACACCGCCGAGCTTCCTCCAGTATCGACGGAGAAAAGAAGAAAGGAAGCTCAGGGAGCATCCGCCGAAGACGCTGACAAGGATGGCTCGGATCGAAAACGGCCATGAAAGTTCGAATACCGTCAAGAGAACACGGCGTAGGGGGCACACGACTCTTGCCTCCTACGAGCTCCATCTGCACCCCTCCGCTCAGTGTATCCAATAATGCATTCCAACAACGGGCTGAGCCAAAATGCATAAATGGCACCTCGCGGACTTGCGCCATGTGAAGAGTCAAGCGACAATCCTTGGAAACCGCTTGCGAGGCTCGGGTCCGTAACGTCGCCAGCGGGAGTGTAAGAGCGCTGGGTAGTGTGACCAAAGCCGGACGTGATGCAGTCGAACTCGGCTGAGGAAGAATCGACACTACCGGGAGCCTACTCGGTGAAGGAGCAGCCGGAATGGATGTAGCCGGAGCTGGATCAGGAGTCGACGGAAGCTGCCGATGCTTGTGGTGTCGGTGCGTCTTGTGATGCTTCTTGTGTTTCTTGTGCTTCTTGAATCGCTTCGACCGGTGACCGGTAGGACTTGACGAGGCCCGATGTTTGCGATGCTGCTGCTTCCCCGAAGCCGGCGCAGAGGCAGAACTCGTCCCGTCACCAGAATCCTTCGATGAATGCCACGAGGAGTGGCGATCACTCGGCGGCAAGGACTCATCACTCATCTCGTCGTCAGAGCCGAAGATTGCCGCATGAAGGCTTCTCGCTTGGGCAGAGCGACGATCATCTTCGGCCGCTGAGTCGGAAACCGAGGGACTGCCAGCCGAGTTCTCGGATAACGAAATGGGATCCAAGAGCGACCCAGGATCCGTCGAGCCGGTGGGCGGTGCAGAACCATCACCAGGCCCTAACACCTCGTCGTCAGACGCGTCGAGGTCCTCAAGCAGCTGAGCAGTCACAGTGCGGGCGGTCGCAGCAGATCTCCGGATAGGGCGCCCAGACGGGGACGTCAATACGGCCGGGACCGCAGGGAGAGACGGCCTGAGGACACTCATGGCCGGAGTCACTAGGTCAGTCGGCGTAGTGGGATACGCTCAAACCCCGAGAAGGAGAGACGTGAGAAGATCGGCCAGAATACGACTTGGAGCGCCCAACCACCGTTGACACGACGCTGAGCGGTGCACTTGACTGGGGCAACCCAGCGGAGATGGGCGAAGTCGAGCCTGGGGCACAAACGCTCGTAGCCGGGACAGGCAGCGAAGCCACGACATCGAATGAAGATACCGGCGGTGGGCGAGTAGCCATGACTGACGAAGTCAACGGAGGACCGGAAGACGAAGAACCCGCCGAAGTCGTCGAAGCAACCGCAGGAACAGTGTCGGCAGGCGGCTCAGGCAACTCAAACTCGAATTCGGCTTTGCTCGAAGCGTCATCGTCGTCTTCAGAGTGAGCAGAGACAGCGGGCTGAGTAGCAGAACTCAGCTGAAGGTGACGAGCCTTCTTCCGCCGAGTCCGACGACGGGACTTTCCAGAGCGGGGCCTTCCTCCATCGGACACAGTAGCTTGAGGAGAACTTGAGTGCAAAAGGGCACTGATAGCCTCGTGTCCACCCTCCCCGGGAAGTGGACAAGCGTACGGTTGAGGCGGATGCGGCGCCGGTGGACGATGACGAGGACCTGCAGCAGTGGGAGACTTCGAAGCCGCTGAGGCGAAGTCAAGTTCACCAAAGGCGTACGGTGAAGCTGGTCGATGGTCGGCTCGGGTTGGCTCGTAGCCGCTGCTGAGCTGACTGGAGCCGCAGCCGAGTCTGCCGATGAAGTCACCGAAGACGCTTGACTAGCTGGAGGAGCCACATTAGGACCAATAACGGAACTCGCCACTGGAGCATCTCGGCGAGGATGGACAATCAACTCCAACCGCCGAGTTTCACCAGCTGGGATGTTAAGAACCTCAGGAAAGCGAGACTCCGAGACACGACACAGCCGGGCGTTGAGGTGAAGGTCGGACGGATCAAGTCCAGGAACCTGCAAGCCGCCGCCAGCAGCAGCAGCCATGTGAGGATCGTGCATCGGAATAATACCATTCCGACGGATGAGCCGCTTCTGTCGCAAGATCACAGCCCGCTGCTCAGCGATCACCGACTGAGCGTGCCGCAAAGGTTGAGTGCCGGTGGAGCTGTACAACCGCACCGACTCCTGCAGCTGCTCGAAATGCTTGGAACGATGCCCTGAAGAGTGACAAACGCCGCATCCCTCTCGGAAATGGATCGGAGAAGGACGTCGATCTCAGCGTCTCGATCCAAGACTTGCTGATGATGGAGCTGGGCTTCACCCAACGCAGCGTAACCTTGCTCTGTTCAGCTGCGATAGCCCGAGCAAGTTTTGCCTCACTCAGAGCTACAGCCTTTCGCAGTGAAGCAAGGAGATTAGCCGACTGCGCAGCAGCAGCCTCCAATCGAGACACTTGCTGTTGAGCCGACGAGAGCTGAGTTGACAAGTCGACGTTGCTGAGAGCAAGCGAGTCCAGTCGCCGAGTCAGTGCGCGGTTCTCCTCCTGAACAGCTTGATTGTCAGCTCGGAGATCGCCAATGATCTGTGGGTAACCAAGAGCGGCGTAGTTGCCTTTCAAGATATCCAACAGTTCCCCCGCAGAAGCAGCATGCAAGATCGCTCGCCGCTGCACGGGATCGGAAGGCTCCACGAAGCGAGTAAATCTGTAAGCCATGAGCCTCGCCAAGAAGGTCAATTCTTCTCGGCGCTCATACCCTTGCTCGTTAACTCTGGCCATGAGGGAGTCAAGACTCACTGGAGCAGCCGAGCTTGGCTGACTGGTGGCGCCCGAAGTGGTGTCGCCCGGCAAGCTCGGTGGACCAGGAAGGCGTACGCGAGAAGACCCCGCCGACTCCGCGTCAGACTCATGAGAAGTTGTCAGGTCGACCAACCTAGCCTCAGGCCGGTCGCTTACCCCACGAGTACCGACGGGTCGGGAAATCGACTCAGCTGGCACGCCTTCACCTCGACGAGGAGTTGGAGAAGAATGATGGTGCCGCGAGTTGTGCTGGAGTAACAAGCGATGAGTAAGGAGCTGCCAAGGGAGTGACAGTGGAAGCAACAAACGTACCGAAGAAGGTGGTGGAGAGCCGCGGGACGTCATCAGCCGAGTATGGGCCAACGGTGGCAGAACCAAATGAAGGATTAAGACACTCACCAGCTCGGCTCGTATCATAACCGGGGCAGTTGTGGTGTAGGGATTTCCAGATTCGACCATACGCCAACCTACTTTAGGTCAAGAATCGGCTCGATTTGATAACCCAGAGCTTAGGAGCAAAGGATCACGGTAAGTACTCGGCGATCTGTCCGGATATACTATCCGGATAGCCGCTGAGCTCAACGGTCGCTGGAACTCAGCTGAAGGGTCGGTAGAGATCCGAAACGACTAC
>NW_003303686.1:403971-406700 GCF_000142945.1 Phytophthora infestans T30-4 | reverse complement strand
TCCGAACGACTACATTTCACTAGATATTTGTATGAGAAGCATAGGATTAAATAGGGGGAGCCGAAAAGGCTCCCAGAGGATAACAGAGCAGAATTTTCCTAGTCCAAGACACGTGTACACTTTTCCGGTAAGTCCCTGCATAGGGCTGGATTATGCCTGCCGTCAATACTCGAGAGGCATAGCTTGTAGGGTATTGACTGGTAGCGCCAAGAGATTAGATCGGTCCGGGTAGGACAAAGTCTCGCTACGCGCGAAAAAAAGTCCCGCATACTCAGCGGGCCGGTACGTCGGATAGCCCGGGTGCCGTAACACTTCTAGCTGAGCAGCCTCTGCGCTCGGTGACCTGTAAAAGCGCTCGCGCGCCGTCGTCCATCCTTTGGTGGAGGGCACAGGGTTGTGAACGAGCTCAGCCGAACCAAACTCGGCGGAGTCTCGGAAGTGATCTGACTTGGTTAGTCGGAACCGAGTGGAAGCGAGCCACTCGTCTGTCCCGGAAGGGCCGGACCGCGAGGGGACCACCCTCTGCGCAGGCCATAAAACCGCCGACCTAACTCGGCGATTTGTTGTGGTTTGTGTAAGGAATCCACATCTGACGGTATTTGTGTGTTCTACTACACCACAATAACAACCGCACCACCGCAGCACTGGCCACCGCAAATGCGTTGTTGTTTCCCTTTAAGACGCGACCTGGTTAGTCACCTACAAAGAAAAACAGTTCAGTGTTAGACGTCATCGCTCAAAAATATATAGCAAAAAAATCGAAAGCATGCCGCCTCATTGTCACTCACGCACCGTCCAATTCAGGATCCGAAGGCACCTCCACACGCTCTGCACGCTCCTTCGCCCGAGTATGAGCGCCGCCTGCTACGTGCACCACGTTAGTTAGCTTGTAAACCGCTCTTCTCCATGAGAGTGTGTGCTTTCCTGCAGTTCCTATTGCAAAAAAGAAGCGACTGGATAGCAGGGATTTGTGATGTGGCCCACATAATTAATTTTGCATTTTGCCTTACCTCATTTTACCGATCTCTTGTTAAGGCTCCGAAGTCCGAATAAGAAGTCCGATTGGGAGGACAAAAAAGCATTAAGGCACAATAACTATTGCCAAATGAAGACGTACAGGTTTTTGTGGAGGAGGCTGTCTGTTTTTCCGCCAATCCAACCAGTTGGCAGTTATTGGTTGGTTGAAAAATGTACTAACCAAGCACTTTCTCTTGGTGCATTCCTTTACTATCAAATATTACGTGAATGTACAGTAGTAATTGCCAATTTTGAGCTCACATATTTGAAGCCCCTTCAAAATTAGTTTGGCTCCAACTACATGTATTATAAGCCCGGGCAAAGATGAATACATGTACTGCTTTGTAAGCTGGCATCACTCAATTTTGCCTCCAATTGCAGACGAGTTGTTTTACCAATAGATGATAGCTAGGGTGTGACGGGGTCACACAGCACCTTGCGCTAGAGGAAGTTATCTTCCGAGAGTATACAAACTCTCAGTGAACGGCAGTTCACAGGTCCCCTCTTTAATTAAAGAGAGCGAAGTGACCTAAATAAGGTAGATTGTAAACTGAGTATATTTATAGGTAGGTTAAGTTTGTGGTTAATACAAACTATCAGTTACCTATAGAAATGCAATGTCATTTAACCAATGGTTGGTTTTGAATGACCTTGGTACCTTGTACCAAATATCCCGGAGTATGACATGTCATACTCCTGAAGTGTGAAGTGTCACACTTCATGTAACCAGGGTACACTTAGTGCTACGTACCCCGTTACATCCTCCCCCACTTAGGTTCGGTTTACCGACCAATCAGAATGAAGAGATGTTCGTCACAAACTCTCATTCTCAAAGTCGAAAACCATCGACTCGGCCGCGCGAGCGCGGCGGAGGCTCACTTTACAGTTAGAGCCTCGAGCAGCAACCTGTGCGCTCTTCGTCAAGGTCTCCACTTCGACCGTTAACATGCCTCGTGGCACTGCTAAGAGCGGTGCTAAGACACGCTCCAAGGCTGCAGCCGGTAAGGCGCAGGCCAAGAGCACTAAGCCTCACGGCAAAGGCTCTGCACTTAAGGAGGCTACTCAGGTGGCCTCCGAGGCGATCGGATCCTCGGGTGACGCGGCTGCGGACAAGCGCGCAAGCAGGCGCCGCAGTCCGTCGCCCTCGTCTTCAGACAATCGTCCGAACCCTCGGTTCGTAGAACGTGAGTTCAACTCGGGCAGTGAGGACGATGCCGAGTCCGAGAGCACTCATGATGCTCCTGCGGGCTCTGTGGGAGGGCACAGCCCAGTGCCCAGTGAGCACAAAGAAGACAGCGTGCAGTCGTCCGCTAGTGATCACGGTGATCACAGTCCCAGGACCTCTGTGCGCTCTGAGAGTCCGGGCCGTTAAGGCTAAGGGCACTCCCAAAGCCGGTGGCGATGAGGAAGGGGAGTCCTCGCAAACGTCTCTCGCTTGCCGAGGGTCTTGCGCGCGCTAAGGGCCTCTAAAGCCCGAGGGCGCCAAGGCCCTCAAAGAAGCGTACCGCCTCTAAGTCCTCTACTCCCGCGAAGGAGAGGAGATTCGACCGCTCCCTATGCAGAAGTCTCCTTCCGGCCTCCTCGGATATGAAGAAGGAAGCAGAAAGGAGAGGAAGAAGAAGGAAGAGAGAAGGTGGCACTATGCTATGAAGCCCCCCGGCAAGGATCTACAGAATGACCCCCCGACAGAGCACCAGGGGAGTATTTTCCAA
>NW_003303686.1:398825-401970 GCF_000142945.1 Phytophthora infestans T30-4 | reverse complement strand
CTCTGTTTGGCCGTCTGTCTGCGGATGATCCGCAGTGGACATCTGCAAACGAGTTCCCAGTAAAGGGAACAGCGTTTTCCAAAACGCAGCAGTGAACCGCGGGTCTCGGTCCGAGACAATCGTCTCCGGGAGACCGTGATAGCGGAACACGCCATCGACGAACAACCTTGCGGTTTGTTCGCCCGTCACAGTGACGGGAACTGGAGCAAGATGTACCATCTTGCTCAGCCGACACACGAACACCAAAATTTCGGTGTTGCCGTGTCCGTCGGCGGGAAGCCCAAAGATGAAGTCAAGACTCATCGACTTCCAACAATCAGCCGGTACGGGCAGGCTCTGTAGTGGAGCCGAAGAGTGCCCTGCGGGTTTAACCCGCTGACATGTTTCACATGTCTTGACGTACCGGGCGACCCACTTATACATGTGGGTCCACCAGAAGGACTGAGAGACCGACAGAAAGGTCTTCTCGCGGCCCAAGTGGCCGCTGGAGGGCGCGTCATGCGCCTCCGCGAGGATGTCGAACTTCAGATCCTCGTCGTTGGGTACGACCACCCGTGGAGGATCAGTGGGCTCCACCCGATAATAGAGGAGGCCCTCCTTCAACTCATATCGGTGGAGCCGTGAGCGCTGTCGCGACGAGAGCCAGTCGGACTTCGCGCTCGTTCCGGCCTTAAGGAACTTGACGATAGGCGCGACAGCCTCATCGTCCCGATACGCCATGCGTATCCGATCATATAGATCCGTTGTCACCCGCGTGATGTGGGCCAACTCATAGTCGGGACGCCTAGAGAGGGCGTCCGCAAGCACGTTGAGCTTGCCCGGCTTGTACTCGACGCGGAAGTTATATTCCGCGAAGAAGGACAGCCACCTCGCCATCCGTTGGGAGAGGTGAGGCGAGTTAGTCGCCGTCCTCAAGGACGCGTGGTCTGTGTAGATCACAAAGGGCGTAGAGCCCAGAAGGTGAACACGGAACTTCACAAGGGCATATTTCATTGCCAGGAGCTCCTTGTCATGGACAGGGTAGTTCCGCTCGGCGGCTTTGAGCTGCCTGGACTGGAATGAGATGACTCGTTCCTGTCCAGCCGTGTCGTCCTGCAGCAATGCACACCCGATGGCGTAATCGGAGGCATCGCAGACGACGCTAAACGGCTTCGTCTCGTCCGGCAGAGCCAGGACAGGGGCCTCTTGGAGACTGGCCTTGATGCTGTCAAAAGCATCCTGGTGCTCTTGCTCCCAGCGCCAGTCGACGTCCTTCTGAAGGAGGCTCGACAAGGGCTTAGCGAAGCCCGCGTACCCAGCGCTGTACTTGTGAAGGTAGTTGGCCAAACCCAACCACTTTCGAAGATCCTTCTGGGATCGGGGCGTCGGCCATGCTGCTATGGCCTTGACCTTGTCTGGGTCAGCCCGAACGCCCACGTTGCTTACGAAGCAACCGAGAACTTTGATCTCTGGTGACGCGAAAACGCACTTGTCGATGTTGGCGTAGAGCTTGTTCGCTCGCATCACGTCCAACACTCGACGGAGGTGTCCTAGATGCACCTCCATGGCCGTCTTGCCTCCCTCGGCACGGCTATGGACGAAAATGTCGTCGAAGTACGTCTGTACGAAGGTACGCAAAGGGCGGAACAATTGCGTCACCAGGCGATTGAACGTCGCCGGGGCGTTAGACAAGCCCTGCGGCATGACGAGCCACTCCCAAAGCATGCCGCTTGGAGTGCTTACCGCGGTGAGCGGGATGTCACTCTCTCGCATCAGGATTTGGTAGTATCCGTCTACCAAATCCAGCGCACTGTACAGTACGCTCCCGGCCATGTTGTTCAACAACACATCCTTTCGTGGGATCGGTGTTTGGGCCGGCACCGTTGCGTTGTTCAGCTTGTTATAAGCGTGAACCAGACGCCACTTTCCGTTCGGCTTACGAACGCAGAAAGTCGGCGTCGAGTGCGGGGATTTCGACTCCCGCACCATGCCTGCCTTCGCTTTCGCGGCGAAGAAGGCATCAATGACCTCGCACTGTTCGCGCGGGAGAGGCCATTGCCTCGTGACACAATACTTTGTGCCGGGCACGAGATCAATCTCGTGCCGTACGCCTCGATCCGGTGGGAGTTGGGTCGGTGGGTGTTTATTCACCACGTCCGCATACTCCGTCACCAAAGGATACACCGGATCCTTGGGGTTCTTGAGAATCTCAGAACCCAAGCGCGCCTGACGCTGCTTGTTCATGTCTTCCAGGACGTTCTCGTCCAAGACAGAGGAGGAGTTCAGCTCCTCCTGAGTGGTCTCAGGTCTCATGAGTACCATCTCAGCGATCTCTCCAGCCTTGAGGTTGGCCAGGAAAGACTCAGCCGTCATTTCCTCGAGGTTCAGTATCTCTGCAACCTCTGGCAACGGTTCCAAGTGGACACCAGATGCCTTGACGGGTAAACCCGTCTCGCTATCGAAGATGTGATAACACTCTTCCACCGGCCTTGTCGGAGGAGCCCGGGCCCTGGACTCCGAGTCGCTTGAAGCGACGTCGATCGGAACGAAGTTCGGATCCGACTTGAGGCGGCGGCGGCGTCTTTGCCGACGGCTTCTGTGACGGGGAGCTTTGCTGCCCACGTCTAGGGATGTCGTCGCTACGACATCCGAGGCACTCGTGGCCTCGTGTGGTACTGTTGTACCCACACAGGAAGCGTGTTCCACGCCTTCCTCTTCAGTTAAGGTCTGGGCGACCGCGTGTGGCACTGTGTTACCCACACAGGAAGCGTATCCGACGTCTTCCTCTTCAGTTATGGTCTGGGGCGACCGTGTGTGGCACTGTGTTACCCACACAGGAAGCGTATCCGACGTCTTCCTCTTCAGTTATGGTCTGGGCGACCGTGAGTGGAACTCTGTTACCCACTCTGAACACGCTGTTCTCAGTGTTCATGACAGCTGCAGCTGTCTGCGGGAACTAAGTTACCCGCCTGTGGACCTAAGTTACCCACTTGGCCGGCGCCTCTTCTGGGCGCGGCACCATCAAAACATCCCTCGGAGTCGTCATATACGTCGACGACTCCCAAGCATCTGCCGGATGCTTTGGGTACCCTGGCAGCCCTCGCGGGCGCCCCTGGGTCCTGACAGGAGTTGGGAACAATGACTCACCAATGCTCTGTCGGAACTG
>NW_003303686.1:391529-398622 GCF_000142945.1 Phytophthora infestans T30-4 | reverse complement strand
GTTGCCCTTGCTTTCTCGCAAAGCTTCGGACAACTTGTTGCTGTTACGAGCAACCGTCTGGCGGCGTGCGAAATTCTTCGACGCCCCAGAGTCAATCAAGATTCTAAAGGGGTGATCGTACCCCCGTACACATCCGTGTACTACGAGCAACCCGCCGCTGCTCTTCGCCGATTCGAGAGTGCGAAGACTCTCAGGGGCTAAGTCCCCGTGGTACGCGCCACCCGCGCACCCATCACGAAGACTTAGTTCTTCCCCAGTAGGGCGCCCCGCCCCTACTGGTTCCCTGCGTTCCCCTGTCCCCGGGATCCTGGCTTCTGCCAGCGACCCTTGAGGACGGGCTTGGGGAAGGACCGTCTGCGGAGTCTTTCCGCGGGACAGTCGCGCTTGAAGTGGCCCATCTTCCCACAGCCGAAGCAGCGGATGTCACGCTGTTCGGCGGACCCGAGTTCCATGGGAACTGGTCCGTTGGGGCTTGTTCGACCGGGAGCCGACAAGGAACTCCCAGGCCACGCTGAGGCCGGCGTACGCGCCTGGCGATGGCTGTATTCTTCTTGAAGAGCCACTTGAATCGCCTCTTCAAGGGTGTTTGCCTGCACCCGGAACAGCTGAGTGCGTGCGGGGCCCACTCGAAGGCCGTCCATGAACACAGTCATCTTGATGTGTTCATTGAGTGGGTTTCCCACTAGGGACGCCGTGAGCTCCCGTATCTCTTGCACATACTCGTGCAGTTCGCGTCTTCCTTGTTTACACGCGAGGAAGCGCGAACGCTGGCGGTACTCGTAGTTCGCCGGGAGGAACGCGGCTCGGAGCTGTTCGCACAGCTGAGCCCAGGATGTGAAACATCCAGGGGATGTCGCTTCCCGAGTGTACACCCAACTCTTAGCACGACCGCTAAGGTTGGAGAGTGCAAAAGCAACACGCAGTTGCTCGGTCGAGATCAGAGCCGCGTCCATCGCGAGCTCTACTTCTCGGACCCAGAAGTGAAGGTTCTCGCCTTCCTTCCCTTCATACGGCTTTACCTTCAGCCGTATTGGCTTCGGGTGAGGCGGGTTTGCTCCCGCCGCCGGAGCCTGCAGGTTCTCCCGCACATGCGCGATGAGGCCCTGCTCGTACGCGTCGAATGCATTGACGCGCTCGAGCTGCTCAGCCGGTGTTGATACCACCAGGCTCTGCAGGGCCTCCATCCCGAAGATGCCTGCCATCTTCCGAACCGACTCGAACTGAGAGTCGTTCATATGGGAGAAGTCGTTCCTATCCATGGCAACGAACTTCGGAGGTTCAGGTAGTCTACCCGCGATGGCGTGGATTGACTACAAGTGCTACCAAGTGTGACGGGGTCACACAGCACCTTGCGCTAGAGGAAGTTATCTTCCGAGAGTATACAAACTCTCAGTGAACGGCAGTTCACAGGTCCCCTCTTTAATTAAAGAGAGCGAAGTGACCTAAATATGGTAGATTGTAAACTGAGTATATTTATAGGTAGGTTAAGTTTGAGGTTAATACAAACTATCAGTTACCTATAGTAATGCAATGTCATTTAACCAATGGTTGGTTTTGAATGACCTTGGTACCTTGTACCAAATATCCCGGAGTATGACATGTCATACTCCTGAAGTGTGAAGTGTCACACTTCATGTAACCAGGGTACACTTAGTGCTACGTACCCCGTTACACAGAGTCAATGAGTGAGTGTAATAGAGTGAGGTGTTGTGTGTCAACGTACCATTCCTGCTGTGTGCGCCGCTAACCGTGCTGGGACCTTCAATCTGTCTTCTGGCTCCAAGGGGGGGGAATCGACGAATGCCAATCGAATCGTGCGGCGCACAATTTTTCAAAATCTGAGGATTTCAAACGGTAAGGTATTTTATCGTCTCTTCAACCCAATCCCCGGAAACCGGCTCTATAAGTGCAACCGAAACTTGACTGAAAGTGACAGAACTTACACTGAAATCAGCTCCTAAATTTGGTGGTACCGAGGATGCACTTCGACAATTCACGCATCACTCGCATACGAATTTTCTGGTGGCCCAGATCGTACTTCAGAGACCGGGAAGTGAAACAATTTATCATCGCTGTATTCGCCACTGAGGAGTCTCCAGCACACTTAAAAAGATATAGTTCTCAACCGGAATCCTGAGTGGCCACGTTGCAAAACGCGGAATTCTGAGCGAGGTGCTCGTACCTGGTTATAGGCGACGTGGGATCGTATAAGCCCGTTTTTATCGAGTACTAGAGAGTACTCGTAGTAGATGGTAGTGGAGATATGAATAATCTAAAAAGCAGGCGACTAATCCATCACCGGAAAGTTTTCGAGCTGTTATCATTAGTGGACAAGCAATCTGCTTCTTCCCATCAATTTGCGAGCTCCTGTTTTGAAGATCTAGCGGCTCTGTATTTTGCATGGTTAACCTATGATACTGTAGTGCTTAAGTATGAACTTGATGTGAAGTTTAAGCATCGAGCTCAAGCAGGTTGTTGGTACTCTCGAGTAATCCACACCCATATTTCTATCTATTGTAGCTGCCTCTCCAAATCTGACTTGCTGCCGTACTCAGTCACTTAAAAACTGCTAAAAAGGAGGTGGGTCTGTACCTCACTGATGATCGATGAAACTACTGTAAGTGCCAGCGGACGAGAAAGTGCTGAATTGCCCTTCATTTATTTGATTATCACTGTATCTCAAAAAGACACTGAAGCGAAGATGTCGCTGTGGTTTGGAATCTAGACCGACTTGCATGGGCTACCCGTGTTGCAACTTTTACTACAGCAATCGTGGAAAGCGATAGGATCCGCATTTATGGCTTTGCAGCACTTGCTGACGACGTCGTTGGCGAGCGAATATTCGTAGGCACATCCATCTGCTTTGCAGAGCTGCTGCTGCTGAGCAGTGATCGGCGTGGCCAACACCGCGGTAAGGGCAACAATGGCATAAATCTTGAAGTTCATCTTCGTTCGTTTCCAGAATCCGAGCTGTTGAGTAGTGACGATGACAACTTGAGTCGACAAATTGCAGAATGACGCAATACCTTTCGACTCGTTCGTTAGGGGCCCAAGTCCGAACAATCCGAGCTGTATGGTTTGGTCACGGACGAATATCTTATCGTATTCTACTACCGGTACAGTACAGTGTTTACGGCTAAACACTGGATTATATTTCCGACGCATCAGTGAAGATTCAGTAATGCCCTGCGCAAAACATTCCTACAATTAATACTACCAACAGGAGCTCTAGTATGCTGCTTGATCTCGTATTACTGTACCATGGCTTTGAAGCTGCACCTTATGGCTATATTATATTGACATATTATGTCAACGATCGCTACAGTGTGCAACGATAAACAATGTAGCTTGTACTTCGAAGTACTACATACCGTATACTACGTAGTAACTAGCAAAGAAACTTACACACCATTACAGAATTATAAAGACGACCAAAGCAAGCGTAACTCGCAGTTCACAAATCTGGAATGAGAATTGCGCTTCAAGCGCTGATTGTATTCGTGGACAAATACTGTACGGTGCACATTATAATTTACAGACGACTATTATATCCGCAATTAGACCGGTGCAATGTAAATACTTATGCTTGGGGCTGCATTCAAGAGCACTGCACAAGAAACATATATTGTTTGAATAAGTTGAGTTTTTCTGATGTACTAATAGTACAGTTTTGTACCGGTACTGTGTTTAGTAACGTCTTTGTTGAATCGTAAGCAGGTGGTGTCTACGATTCTATCTTGACGTTTGACTTACAGTGATATATATACAACCTCACTAGCCGACTGCGTCCTCAGCACCCCCATTTCCTCCAATCGTCTCCGCCTCACCTGGTCCGAGAAGGTAGCCATCCTCGAGAAGGCTGCTCGCTCACGTAATCCGTCGTATAATGAGCTAGCTGAGTGGATCGCCTAGGCGAAGGCCCTCGGCAACCCGTACAGCGTCGACCAGCTAGCTGTACTGCTCTGGTGCGATGCTGCATTGTCTAAAGCTAGCGCTTCCACGATTCAGCACTGTTGGAATCACTCTGGTCTCATTCAAAAGTCGAATCTTCAATTTATCCCAACTTAATTAAATATATGCACATGATCCGATATCATAGTCTGTTTTTAGCAAGGCATTGTCAGCTTATGCAATCTCTTTCTTAATTTATATCAGGCGTTCCTTATTCAGGCAGATTTCTGTACTGTGTTTAGTAACGTGTGTTTAGTAACGTCTATGTTGAATCGTAAGCAAGTGGGAATCGTAGACACCACCTGCTTACGATTCAACATAGACGTTACTAAACACAGTACCGGTACATGACCGTACTACAGACAACGACACAAAAAGCCGGAGTTGATAAACACAATTCCGATGGTAAAATCTGCGACACAAAAACTCGGACGACTAGCAAAACATATTTTGATTGGATGAATAAACTGATAGTATGGAATAAAAAGTTTAGCTACGCCTGTTTATTAAACCGTTGTCGACTCATAGCACGGAATTGCTGATTTAAAGCTACGAATTACGTGCTCGTTGGGAAAACTTTCCCAAGCTGCAATTGTAGCTTGTATGGCTCAAAGACGTTTTTCAGCAGCCGTAAGGCCTTTTTTGGGTAGTAATTTACCTCGAATTCGAGACTTTAGAGGTCCCATTACCCCTACATCAAGCGGTTGACAAACCGATGTAGCTTTAGCGGGTAATGGGACCACTGTAGTGCATGCCTGTTCGGCAACCACACGCATACCCCCCTCTGTAACGTGACAATAAAAATTGTCCGCTAAGAGGAGGGCAGGGGAGTCAATTCAATATTTTATAATTTTTTATACATAAAACTCTCATCCAGCCAAACTCTTGTACTGTGTAAAAGTGACCACTTGGCAGCGTGCTTAACTCGTTGGAATCAATAAGTCCGCCACGTTTGCCGCGCAGTATGAAGAGAACCGGAAGTTTTTTTCTTCTAAAAACAAACATTTTTAGTAAACAAAAGTAAACAAAATCATATAAAACTTATAATTAGCGCAAAGAAAGAAAAAAATAAAAACTTACCATCAGCGCGAACTGTCAAGACAGCCGTCATGCGTCCGCAGTGTTTTGTCAGATTTTGAATTTTTAGCTGATCCTTTTCGCCCTTTAATTGCCCATGTTCTTGCTGGCGGCAGGTCGAGCTGGATGGCCGTTTCATCCATGTTGTAGATTTCCGGTAGAGAGTATGAACCGTACTTACTCCAAAAAAAAAAAAATCAATTGCAAAATCCGTTTTTAAGCGCTGCAGATCCACACTTGGAAGCTTGGTTTCTTGGGCGTTTTGAGTTGAGAATCCGTAACTAAAATCATGTAAAAAAATATTAATAATTCAGTTAATAACTAGCCGAGCGCCGCCGCTACGCGGCGGTAATTTAGGTTTAGTTCTACTTGCTTTGGCCTTCCCACCTCCGCTACGCTTCGGCGGATTAACTATTGAAAAAAACGTTGAGCCCAGGTGCACCTAAATCGATTCTTTTTAATTTCATTAATTTGGGTCAGCTTGATGCTTACCTGATTTAAGAAATAATTATTCTAATGATCTTGAATCAAGATTCTTGATGCAATCTCTTTTCTATTGCTGGCTATCACTGTATCTTCATCTTCCACCCAAAACCACCAGCACTTCAAATAACATTTATACAAACGCTTCACAATATGTTTCGTTTAGCGTCGAGCTCGATATCTCGGGCCATTTCTGAGCCGCTATAAAACTTAGCTCACATCAGCACAAACGATAGTAATGGCCTGTCCAACTTGCTCTACTTACCTGCTTGTACTGCCTATTTCAGCTTGTAAGTAACTAAAGATTGCTCACTTCTCACATCAAACTCAATGATAGCTAAAAATATTCAAATTTTACTATTTTTAATGTATGTAGCGTTCATTTTGTGCTGATTCAGAGTTAGCACTCGAATCTGTGCCAGTTATGATTGAAGCATTTGAATATTGTGTCGCAAGACGCCTTGCTGCTACGGTAGTGTTTTCTATTTGATAATTTAACGATGATTCGAAGGATTATTGGACGTCATTTAGGCTCCAAGTTTAATAACGTTTCTTTATGGTGTCTACTTAGCCAACTATAATTAACACCTCTCGTGTTTATTGTTGTATTGCCGCTCCATTTATACGGGTATCCTACGCCCCTGTCGACGACCCGTCCGCCAGCTAAGTAGTATCGGATTTTGCTGCCTAACAGCTCTTAAAAAACAATGGCTTACAGCAGTCTCTTAGAAAACAATGGTTACAGCAGTAACACATATGAGTTCATTCTATTCAATCTAAAACTATGTATCTTTATGGATCAGGTGACAACATTTATTGGCACAGCGTTGTTCTTACGGCCAGCTTCTGTTGTACATGTACTACTATTTGACAGCTCAATCAGTTACCTCACACTCAGATATGTTCTTAATATTTCTACAACAAAACAGTTGTAGCTATTATGTTGGTCATTGTAACTTGTCGAAACGATTAAGAACAAAGTATTACGTATATTATAGTATGGCCTTGAAAAGGCGCATTCCTACATGTACGCTAAGCATCTTGCAGCATAGGAAGCGTCTTTAGGGGCTATTTCATCTGAGAATAAGTAGCACTCAAATATTAATACAGTCGTGCACCTCCAATTCGGCACCGGTATCAGTCGATACCCTGCCAGATTTTATGATTACGCGAATCGGATGCGCAATTACCTTTGCCCATCACCACCCTAGCAATTAACCTCAACGGGTTTCCCCTCCTCGCCGAAGGATGACACGCCGCGTCGATCTGATTTTAAATTTTGGATCGGACGTCTTCATACAAACACACACTTTGATTTTTACCGCCAAAGACAATGGGACATCGCCCTTTCTCCTACATGTCCCACAAAAGCAGTCTTTGTGCGAGAAGCACAAGTCAGATCCTGCATGCTCTCACTCCGAACTTGCTCGTTGGGCAACGGAGCGCTTTAAGACCCCCCCAAGCAGTAAAGCGCACTACTGTCCAGAGTATTCTTAAGCGGTCCGCGAAAGTTGCCGCTTTGCCGGACGCCTATCGCGACCGGAAGCGCTGTTGCGAGCCCGCGATTCGCGCGTCTGACGCC
>NW_003303686.1:390185-391165 GCF_000142945.1 Phytophthora infestans T30-4 | reverse complement strand
ACTGCTGCGCGGCCCGGGAATAACATTAGCAGTCCCGGCTCGAATTTCTTATAAGACTCGTCGGCCCAAACAGAGAGATCTCAACTACTTATGCCGTCTTGTTTCCTTCGCTATGGCGGGCGCGTCCCGGAGCGCGCGGCGGTCCCCGTAGAGGTGTTCTCTCGTTGTAGACACGGCGATCTCTACCTTTAGTTCGGGGTGAAGGGGAGCGTTCCAACACACGATTCTTTCCGGGCCGAATGAGGCTACGGAAAGGCAAGTGGTTAAATACACGATGTCAAGATCTACGGGGTGAACCACGCTCTCAAAACACGCGACACCAAGAAGCACTTAAATTTGCGGCCACCTCATCTCCAAACAAACCATGCCACTCCGCCGCGTAGCGGCGGCGAACGGCTAGTCTACCCCATCTAGTGGAGTGTGTTGTCTGTCCGTCCGTACGTCCGTCCGCGGCTAGGGTTAATTCATGTAACGCAAATGCGGGTATTCTACTGGCTGCCGAGCGCAGCGAAGGCGGCCTCGATTCGCTAAAATTGCAATATGTGGTGGACACATTATATGTGGTCTACACATCGTACTTAAAATGCACAGTTCAAAAATCATTTTGCCCCATTTTCAACTGTGGGCCGCCACCTCATGCGAAGGGCGCTTCCTGTGTACGCGTTAGTTAGCATAATTAAATAGCGCCGATGAGCACACACGTACAATATCGTCGTAGGAGCCGCTGCAAATTTTTGTAGGCCCTGGTGACTTATATTTCGGCCTCAATCGAAACTTTAGTACTTATTGGATATAGAATGATGTTTTAGGCTTCGTAGTACTTTTCTAATGAGTTTAATTTCAATACTGTTTTGCGTAGTACTATTTTAAATACAATTCATTTTTTACTTGCAGTTATTTGTAGTAGTAGTACACATAATTGCTATATCATCGTTTGATAATAAATAACAAATATATTACTATAAATAATAATGTGAAAA
>NW_003303686.1:360861-362386 GCF_000142945.1 Phytophthora infestans T30-4 | reverse complement strand
GGGTATAGGGATGATGGATACAGTGGATCTCGAACTTTCGTGGGACAATGGAGATCACAGACGGTTGCGAGATGATGTTGGATGATTGGAGAGCTCGGATCCACGGCGAGTGTACCATTACAGCGAGATGGATCCAAGCGACCTGGATCCGGATGAGTGTACCCATAATAGGGTGACCATGATGATTACGTCATATATCCGGTGGATCTGAAGATAACACAGCTGGGATGATGGGTCAAGGGAAGAAGGGACATGCAGCCGAGCCTGGTAAGGGATTTAGCAGATGAAAGACATAGAAGGTAGAAACCCAGGCAGGTATAGGCTTAAATATCAATACAGACTCCAATTTGCACAGTGACACGCAAGTGCCTTCCTGCCCTCAAGAACCGGAACTACATTGGCCGTACGAGCTCCGAGAAGGTTGGGAATTGCGAACTAGTGTTGGTAGTGATAACTGGATAATACATTGGCCAGATCCTACAACCTAGTGAGCTTTTCCTTTACTTGTGCAGATCCGACAGGTTAACCGAATTTACTACTTGGTCGGTTACACCCTAGGGGTTCTCAACTCTCAAGATCCCGTCACAGGAGGCGGCAAGTACGACTTAAAGGACAACGCAAAGGCAAGGGAACACACCCGCAAGGCAACCCTACGGCCAGATCCACGATCTAGGCCCCGGATCCATAAGCTCGAATATTCGCTTAGGATACGGAACCATCCACGGACGCAGAGTGAAGATTTTCCACTGCTGCTCCACCCCATCCCCACGTCTCGCCGAGACACTCAAGCTTCACCACTTGAACTCTTCGGAAGTTACCGAGAGAGCAGATCCCGCCCTACCGACGGGTACACAAGGTGAGGAAAGTTCAGCAGAACACGGATCATCGGGGGACCCCCTCCGTTAGTCGGTGTCTGGGCGCAGTTGGTAAGTTGGATCTGGCAATCTCGCAGATTTTGCTGATCCCGCTACACCACACGTCCATCAAACAAAATGGGAACAGCTATTGTGTTTAAGTTAGCGCGGAGGCACGTGACTAAGCAAGAACACAAACCACGAAAGAACACCGACCCACACTATATAGACGATGGGGTAGAAGAGCAACACGAAGCACGGAAGGCATAGGACGATGGCTGAAGACTTAGCCGATGCAAACCTCGACAAATTGACCCTCAAGGTAGGAATGCCTATCATGATGATGCGGAACCTGAATCCAGATCTAGGGCTGTGCAACGGAACACGGCTTCGAATTGTGGCCCTCAAGCCACATGTCATCCACGCCACAATCATGACCGGTGAGCGACAAGGGCAACATGTGTTGATTCCCCGCATTGTTTTCATCAGTGACGGAGACATTCGGAGCTTTCCGTTTCATTTGAGACGCAAGCAGTTTCCTGTCCAACCGGCCTTTGCGATGACGATTAACAAGGCGCAAGGACAAACGGTGCAGTACTTGGGGGCTGTATCTTTGCTACGCCTTGCTTCTCCCACGGGCAGCTGTACGTTGCGATGTCCGCGAGTTACTT
>NW_003303686.1:349421-360635 GCF_000142945.1 Phytophthora infestans T30-4 | reverse complement strand
GCGGGAGCCATTTCCCTTGGACTAAACCTGCCACCTCCGCCGCGTAGCGGGGCGAACGGCTAGTCTTACCTCCCTAGTGGAGTGTGTTGTCTGTCCGTCCGTCAGTCCGTCCGTAACGGGCTAGGGTTAATAATCCTCACGTTAATACGCGCGTTCTACTGGCTGCCGAGCGCAGCGAAGGCGGCGTCGATTCGCTAAAATTGCAATATGTGGTGTATACACTGTATGTGGTCAACACATCATACTTAAAAGCACCGTTCAAATTTCATTTTGCCCCCATTTTCAAAACGGAAGCCGTGGAACGCCACGTTACTCAAGGTACGCTGCGTGTATGCATGTTAGTTTGCATTAGTAGCTAGCAAGACACACATACACAGATAGTCCGAGGTTCCTGGGGCTG
The DNA here is from genome assembly GCF_000142945.1 of Phytophthora infestans T30-4. NCBI lineage: Eukaryota > Oomycota > Peronosporomycetes > Peronosporales > Peronosporaceae > Phytophthora > Phytophthora infestans. Next base: position 360,235 of record NW_003303686.1, on the reverse strand, counting down.
CTTAGGGGGTAGCTTATAACTTGCGGGATTTTATCCTGCAAGTAGGTAGCCGTGCTATGGGGATTTAGTTCCAGAGCCCTCTGGGTTCTTGGGGCTTTATCCCACCGCCCACTCTGCGCGAGAGCACATTTGGCACCTGGTCCATTGACCGCAAACCCGACAGCGAACCAGTTGAGCCGGTCGTTAATGGTTATTGATGGGCACGCACATTGCGTGCGTGCAGTTGGTCAGGAGGGGTACCGTAACTGGCCTCTTTTAACCGACAGATGGGATGGGGGCTGTAATAGCCTATCAATAACCAGCCTTTGCAATGAACGGCCGCCTTTTTGGCAAAAGGATATCGCACCTCAAGCTACAGTACTATCCGGGGGCCCAACCCTGGAGATTCGACTGCACAATTTGCAAACTAAAACCGCTCCGGGCCTCACGGTTCGTGACTGTGGGATAAGTGATCGGAGATAACCTTGATGGGGGCAAGCAATCCCGGGTAGTACGCATATTCGAACACACTACTTTATGAAAACTACTGCTACGTGCGGTGTACTTAGACATTGTCTAACGCGTCACGTTTTCGTGTTCGCAGAACTATGGCTCGGAGTAAGCGAAAGAGGACGCGCGAGGAACTCGAGGAGGCCCTGCACGAGAACGAACGCATTAACGCGACACCCATGCGAGAGGAAAAGGATGCACGAAAACGACGTCAGACCAAGCACAGGAAGAAACGATACGACTTGAACAAAGAGCTGAAGGCCCTCAGCGTACACCAAGACGAGCCAGACGTCACAGAAGCGACGGAAGTTCCGGCTCATCGTATTGAAGATCAGGAGGAGAAGACGGAAGAGTCCGATCCTGCGGTACATCAGCGCCGGTTTGCGGCCCAGATGGAGGCAGCATATATAGCGGGTGCCACCGAAGTGGCTTCATTGGCAGTGCCTGTCGTACTACAAGCTACTGTTCAAGAGCGAACCCCTGTCTCGCTTGGGCAGCGCGCTCGCGGAAACAGCGATACACTATCCCACATAGACCGCCGCCGTGCCGGGGATGCTGAGAGGGCCCGTACCAGAAGAGCCAATATGACGCTCTCTCAGCGTGATCGTACTCGGAAGAAAGACGCTGAACGCAAACGCGCCCGTAGAGCCCAATTGCGCGGTCAGGAACTTAACGAACGACGCGAGCAAGAGAGAACCCGACTACAAGAAAGACGTGCTGGTTTGAGCCAACACGACCGGGACTGCGAGCGAGAGATCAACACTCTGGCTCGCGCTGAGAATCGACAATTGATGGATGAAAATGATATTTCCGCGCTTCGGGCTACTAACAGGGAGCAGCACGCAGAACACAGAGCGGAGCAGTCTGAACATGAACGGGAAGCCGAACGTGGGCTAGACCGGCAACGACATGCGGATCGACGATCCCGCCAGACAGAAGAAGAGCGCCTGCAGGAGCTCGAGCGGGTGCGCACTAGACGCCAATGCACCCGTCATGGACACGCGTTAATATCCCTTGAAGATTTTGATGCGTCCATGATAACGGGTAACGACGTGGTGAACAGTCGCCACAAGCTCCCGGCCACAAACGTTTGTCCGATCTGCAATGCTTGGAAATGGCCTGGCGAGTCTGCGATATCATGCTGTCTGGCAGGCAGGGTAAAGCTGCCTCCACTGCACCCCGCGCCACGGAAGCTGCTTCAGCTGTACGGAGATCCCGAGTTCTGCCGTCAAATTCGTGCTTACAACCAAGCCTTCGCGTTTACATCGATTGGTGCTTCGTGCTCAAACCGATCGTTTCAAAATGTGCATCAAGACGAGAGCGTTGCGGGTACACACGGGGTGTACACATATCGCATTCAAGGGGCTATGGGGCACTACCTAGGATCTCTCCTCCCCCACATAGACCGTCGGACAGGCGCGCGAGTAGCACCCAAGTTTGCGCAGATCTACATTGTGGATCCAGACATGCAACGCCGCGCGGAGCGACGTCTTGGTATATTCGCGGATCTGGATCGTGTTGCACTACTAGACATCGAGAAAATGATGGCAGAGCACAACCCATTAGCGCAACGGTTCCTCCACTTTGGGCAGCAAGTGCGTCAACACAACACGGAGACTCCAGTAGACTTGGTCTTCCGTCTGCATGATAACTCCTCGCGACCAAGGACGCATAATCGCCCCACTGTGTCTGAAGTGGCTGCGACTCTCATTGAGGATGGCAACCTGGCTCAGCCTCGGGATCTACTTCTCTTTACACGCGATCAAAGGCTGCTACGTTTGTATGAGACTCACGCCGATTACGATCCACTCCAATACCCGCTTCTCCTTCCATATGGAGAGAAGGGCTGGACCTACACAGACGAGTTCGCGAATGGTGCTGAGTATCGAAACAAGACGGCGATGTCGCTTCGTGAACACGTCGCGTTCCGCCTTCATCAGAAAGTGGATGATCAGTCCGCTCTCCACCAAGGTGGGCGTCTATTTCAACAGTGGTGTGTAGATCAGCGTGCAAAATGTGAGCAAGAACAGCTTCGCTGGGTGGCCGACAATCAGAAAAAACACTTCGAGCCGATCAATACAGGGGTGTTCAAGACGCTTTGCTCAATGAGGATACTTTGGCTCTGGCGGAAGGAGAAGTGCTGCTGTCGGAATATGACCGGGCCCAGAACAGATTGGTGCACCCGGACCGGGACGGAGGCAGTAGAGCACGACCAACCCACCTTCTTAATCAGGTTGGCAAGCGTATCATACTACCGGCTTCGCACCTGGGTAGCCCGCGGTCCATGTACAAGTCGTATCAAGATTCGATGGCAATTGTTCGGGAGTATGGACGGCCCGACGTCTTCCTGACTGAAACGTGCAACCCTAAGTGGGACGAGATTCTTGAAGCGATACCTTCCGATATCCAGACAGCTCAAGATCGACCAGACATCGTGGCTCGCGTGTGGCAGCAGAAACTGCAAGCAACGCTTGACGATTTAGACCAAGGCGTTCTGGGACGAGTGCGCGCGCGGATTTACGCTGTCGAGTTTCAAAAACGAGGCCTCCCCCACGCTCACGTACTGGTTATTTTGGCTGACGAAGACAACCTCGAACGCGCGAGATCGTAGACAAGATGGTATGCGCTGAGATCCCAGATAAGGATACAAACCCTCAGCTGTATGAGACGGTCATGTCATGCATGCTCCATGGTCCATGCGGGCCTGCAAACCCTTCCTGCGCGTGTATGAAGGACGGCAAGTGCACCAAAGGATATCCGAAGCCCTTAGCAGAAGTTACACAAGCCAATGCCAATGGATATCCAGTGTACAGACGACGTCGACAGCAAGAAGGTGTTCTAAAGTTCAAAGGCAGAGAATACGACAATGCTACGATCAACCAGTGGGTTGTACCGTACAACCCGTACTTATCCCAGAAGTACAACTGCCACATCAATGTCGAAGTGTGCACGGATATTACTGCGGTTAAATACCTGTACAAGTATGTGTACAAAATACCCGACATGGCTATACTCACTGTGGAAGAAGTCCGAGGAGGGCAGCAGAGTGCGCGTCGAGAACCAAATGAGATTCTACGTTTCTTGAGCGCCCGGTACATTTCTCCGGTGGAAGCTTGCATGCGCCTGCTCGATTTCACAATTCAGGAGAAAACCCATGCGGTGACACAGCTGACGGTTCATCTCGAGTCAGGCCAGACAATTTGCTTTCGCGAGACGGAAAACCCGGAGGCGGTTTTGGAACGTGGTAGTCACACGATGCTGACCAGATTCTTTGAGTTGTGTGCGAGTGAATCATATTGCCAGGACGATGTTGTATCAGGATATCCCCAAAGAGTTCTGCTGGAAAGCGCCGGAGAAAGGGCAACCAAAAAGGTGGGTTCGCCGGAAACAGTATCAAGCTGCTGTTGGTCGCATGATTCACGTGTCTCCTCGAGATATGGAGCGGTTCTATCTTCGGCTACTGCTCTGTCAGCGTAGAGGTCCAACGTCGTTTGAAGACTTGAGAACGGTTAACGGAATTGTCTGCCCAACATTCCAAATTGCGGCGCGGGAGGCTGGCTACTTGGAGAATGACAACGAGTGGGTTTCGTGTTTGACGGAAGCGACTGAGTTCCAAATGCCGTATCAACTACGCCAGCTCTTCGTCACCATTCTGGTGTATTCAGCTCCAGCAAATGTTGGTGTTCTATGGGATCGGTTTTTCGCGGATCTTTCCCAAGACTTCGCACGCAAACATCAGGCTTTGATGGACCCCTTCAAGTCGGCGTTGGTCGAATTTGAAACGCTGATGAGCATTCAAGAACTACTTCAAGCGAGTGGGTATGCGGTAGCTGACTTCGACGAGCTTCCTCAGTTGGGGTCGTTCCCAACATTGATTCGTGAAGCGCTTCGCCAAAACGGATTACTTCGACGTGAGCTCACTGGATACGATGCGTCAGCTTTGGAGGCGATTGTAAACACAGAAGATCAGCTAAACGAAAGTCAGCGGGTGGTTTACGAACAGATTATTGAAGCGGTTGAATGCCCGGAGGAAGGCAAGAAACTATTTTTTGTTGATGGCCCGGGTGGTACTGGAAAATCTACACTGCTTCGAAACATACTGGCCAAAGTCAGACTCTCGGGGAAAATCGCCATCGCTGTGGCGTCTAGCGGTATTGCCTCGCTCTTGCTCATGGGTGGTAGGACAGCTCATTCTACATTCAAGATCCCTTTGAAATTGAACGAGAGCTCGACGTGCGGTATCAGGAAGAACTCCCACATTCAGGAGTTGATTAAGCATGCAAGTTTAATGATTTGGGACGAAGCACCTATGGCCCATCGCCACGCATTCGAGGCAGTAGACCGAACACTGCGGGACATACTTGACAACGACACCGAGCCTTTTGGGGGGAAAGTGTTTGTACTTTCGGGAGATTTCCGCCAGATTCTCCCGGTCGTTAAGAATGGAACACCCGTCGAGACAATTGACGCTTGCCTCAAGTCGTCTAGGCTGTGGCCCCAATTCCAGACGTTTTGTCTTACGGAAAACATGCGAGTGCGCACAGCTGATACTGCAGACACTGCTGAGGAAATGGCTGCGTTCTCCGAGTTCCTGCTGCAAGTCGGGGAGGGAAGGCATGATGTAAACCCTTCCCTAGGAAACGATTACATGAAGATCCCGCGCGATATGCTGATTGATAATCCACCTGTGCCTGACGATGAGGACCAGGAAATTCGTCCGGTCGTTATTCCAAGAGGCATGGATCGGATCATCGACGAGATGTATGGCGAGATTAATAACCCCGAGGTTGCTACCGACGAGTATTTCGCTAACCGAACGATCCTCACGACCACGAACGCAATCGTGCATCGCATCAATGAAGCGGTGACCGATCGATTAACTGGACAGGCGCGGGAATACATGTCTTCCGACTCTGTACAAGACGACGGTGACGGCAATTTCTTCGAGCAGGAGGTACTCCACTCGATGAATATCAGTGGAATGCCTCCCCACAAATTGACCCTCAAGGTAGGAATGCCTATCATGATGATGCGGAACCTGAATCCAGATCTAGGGCTGTGCAACGGAACACGGCTTCGAATTGTGGCCCTCAAGCCACATGTCATCCACGCCACAATTATGACCGGTGAGCGACAAGGGCAACATGTGTTGATTCCCCGCATTGTTTTCATCAGTGACGGAGACATTCGGAGCTTTCCGTTTCATTTGAGACGCAAGCAGTTTCCTGTCCAACCGGCCTTTGCGATGACGATTAACAAGGCGCAAGGACAAACGGTGCAGTACTTGGGGCTGTATCTTGCTACGCCTTGCTTCTCCCACGGGCAGCTGTACGTTGCGATGTCGCGAGTTACTTCAAGATTCAAGGCGCTGGTCGAGTACCCAAAGCTGGAGGAGGAGGATGGGGTTTACGCCCAGAACATTGTCTACATGCAGATCTTTGGTTCGGAGTAGGAATGTTCAATTTCATATGCATTTAGTACATAACGTTTACATAAAACATGTTTACGCCGGAGCGCAGCGAAGGCGTGAGCCCATTTCCCCTGGGACTACAGCCTGCCACCTCCGCCGCGTAGCGGCGGCGAACGGCTAGTCTACCCCATCTAGTGGAGTCTGTTGTCTGTCCGTCCGTCCGTCCGTCCGCGGCTAGGGTTAATTAATGTAACGCAAATGCGCGCATTCTACTGGCTGCCGAGCGCAGCGAAGGCGGCGTCGATTGGCTAAAATCGAATTATGTGGTGTACACACTGTATGTGGTCAACACATCGTACTTAAAAGCGCCGCTTAAATTTCATTTTGCTCTCATTTTCAGCTGCGGTATGCAAGGTCACGCAAAGGGCGCTGCCTGTGTACTCGTTAGTTAGCATAATTATAAGGCGCCGATAAGCACACACGTACGATATCGTCGTAGGAGCTGTTGAAAAAAATTGTGAGCTCTGTTGACCTATATTTCGACTTAAACTGGAGATTTAGTACTTATTGAATATAGAATGATGTTTTAGACTTCGTAGTACCTTTATAATAATTAAACTTACAATACTGCTTTACGTAGCACTATTTTGAAGATTTTTTATATTTTTGCTTGCAGTTATTTGTAGTAGTGGTACACGTAAGAATTATATCAGTGTTGAAAAATAAATATTAATTGTACATGTATTACTATTACTAATAATGTGAAAACTTTAAAATATGACTATTGTGACTAACACCCCCTGCACCCCACACTGCCCCCGGGAAAAGTATCATCTTCCTCTGTATTTGCAAGATATTGTGTGTTCTTTCCAACAATATATGTTGTGTACATCAAACAAAATCGGAACAGCGTTTGCGATTGAATTAGCGCGGAGGCAAGTGGATAAACAAGAGCACGAAACACAGAGGAACACCGGCGCACACTATGTACACGATGGGGTAGAGGGAAGAACACGAAGCACAGAAGGCCACGGACGTTGAAAAAGGACTAAATTAATGAAGGCAGCTAGCCATTCTGAAAAGCACGAACCACGGACGAGCACGCTACCATGAAAACTTGGAATGGCAAGAATATGATGGGAGCGTATGGATCACGGAAAGTAACTGAAGTAATGACACCCCAACATGCTGAAAAACACGGGCCACGGAAACGGTAAGGTGCACGGAAAGCAATTCTTCCATAACACCACGGTAGAACATGAAGCACAGACGATGAGCCTAACACAAAGCCATAAGCGGGAAATCACCGAGCATTGGAGCACGATACCAGGGTAGAGCCAAGCCACGGAGCACAGTGTTACGGTAGCTCACAATAGCTCGGACGACAGACCAACCACGATACCGCGAGATAATACGATTGCACGGACGGTGGTCCAGCCACTAAACCGTGAGATAACACGCAGCAACGGGAGTTATAGACGGCAAATGTGGTAAAGTGCTTTTTCAGAAATAAGAGAATGGGCCTGACGCGGGGTCACTATCCCGAATCAATGACAATTTCAAGTGATTAGAAAGGATTTGGGTTGGCTGACACGGATGCAAGTTGCCGGTGGTGGATTAGCCATGACGAGCAGCGCCCCGTATGAAGTGACGATGGATCTGGTATGAGCGATGTACGAGAAGGCAAGATCCACCAAGACTTACCTCGGATCCACCCTTACTTGGATTCACCTAAATGGATATCGGATATACTATACAAGAGTGGATCGGGTGTGGATCCTATGAAGGAAGGATGGTAGGTGCCCTCTAAAGGTGGATCTAGTAGCCACGGCTAACGAGGAGTCAAGATCCACCACGAGGTGACCCGGATCCCATGCTTTCGAGTTAGGATCCAAGGAGGGAGGATCCCGCCTTAAGGGACCTGGATCCAGGGTATAGGTATGATGGATGCAGTGGATCTAGAGCTTTCGTGGGACAGTGGAGATCACAGACGGTTGCGAGATGATGTTGGATGAGTGGAGAGCTCAGGTCCACGACGAGTGTACACTTTCAAGTGAAGTGGATCCAAGCGACCTGGATCCTGATGAGTGTACCCATAATAGGGTAACCATAATGATTACGCCATGGATCCGGTGGATCTGAAGATAATACAGCTGGGATGATGGGTCAAGGGAAGAAGGGACATGCAGCCGAGCCTGGTAAGGGATTTAGCAGATGAAAGACATAGAAGGTAGAAACCCAGGCAGGTATAGGCTTAAATATCAATACAGACCTCAATTTGCACAGTATCACGCAAGTGCCTTCCTGCCCTCAAGAACCGGAGCTACATTGGCCGTACGAGCTCCGAGAAGGTTGGGAATTGCGAATCTAGCGTTGGTAGTGATAACTGGATAATACATTGGCCAGATCCTACAACCTAGTGAGCTTTTCCTTTACTCGTGCAGATCCGACAGGTTAACCGAATTTACTACTTGGTCGGTTACACCCTAGAGGCTCTCAACTCTCAAGATCCCGTCACAGGAGGCGGCAAGTACGACTTAAAGGACAACACAAAGGCAAGGGAACACACCCGCAAGGCAACCCTACGGCCAGATCCACGATCTAAGCCCCGGATCCATAAGCTCGAATATTCGCTTAGGATACGGAACCATCCACGGACGCAGAGTGAAGATTTTCCACTGCTGCTCCACCCCATCCCCACGTCTCGCCAAGACACTCAAGCTTCACCACTTGAACTCTTCGGAAGTTACCGAGAGAGCAGATCCCGCCCTACCGACGGGTACACAAGGTGAGGAAAGTTCAGCAGAACACGGATCATCGGGGGACCCCCTCCGTTAGTCGGTGTCTGGGCGCAGTTGGTAAGTTGGATCTGGCAATCTCGCAGATTTTGCTGATCCCGCTACACCACAATGGTGCGCGTGCCCGGATCTTTTGGTGACTCGGGATTTCACCGTGAGTCCCAAGAAGATGCTCAAGTGAAGATTGAGCCAGGGGAAGAGGCGTCGTCGGAGGTCGGATCGACGAAGACGCTGCTGAATGAAACAAGATCCGCGGATCGATGGAGTTTTGGGAGGAACTCTGTCGACGGAAGAGAGGTGGATCCGGATCCGGATCTAGAAGAGAAACCTCTCTATCCTCTCCAGGTCTCCTCGGGGACCCCGCGGATCTTGACGCAAGTCAAGATCCGCTAAACAAAAACAGGGAAAGTGAAGGCGAAAACGGGTATGCATTTGCAGATTCACCGGCTAAAGCCAACACCCGTACCTAAACCCAAGCCCGCTAGTCGAAGAAACAAGAAAGAAGACGAAAACAATTGAGACTACGCGGAAGAAGATGCAAGCGCCAGAGTCGGAAGAAGACCAAGCTGAATCCAGGTCAAGCTGGTCCGACAAGGATCTCGAGTTTGTGTATCGCCACCAAGCTCTACGCGATTTCCTGCATCAAGATCCTGTCATGCAGATCCTGAATCCACGACAGATCGAAGATCCAAGGGAACCGGTGAGAGCACCAACGAAAACGGCGAACAAGTTGGTGGCAGTCAAAGATCTATTACGTTTGCTTACGGAGTCAGGCATCGTAGCTGGTGTGTTCGACGCAGAGGATATCTTCGAGCTAGACCTGGATCTCATAGTATCCGCGACGCGGGACCTCTTTGCCAGAGTTAAGTCCATCACCGGAGAAAGGTCGCGCACTATGGATCCAGTGTCGTCGCCGAGGATCAGCCAAGCTGCGTCCTCAAACTACGAATCAGCCGCTGAGGATGAGTCAGACACGTCGTCCGAACCACGACGCATGACTTTAGGACCCTCCGGGGCATCCATGCTGGAAGCGCGGGCGAGGATCCGAGGACAGGAAGTCCCTGTGAACGTGAAAGCTCGGGATCCAGTACGCCCTACGCGTGATCTGACACAATCCAGCCAGGATCGAGCCAGATCCGGCAAGAAGCCAGTGGGATTATCGTCAGATCAGGCTCGAGGTAATCGCCTCACGGATCCAGTCCCGCCAGTGGACCAGACGGCCACAGGCTCTTCCGACACTTCCTCGGGCACCCTGCAGCGGCACTTTGAAGCTGCGATGAATCGCTTCCTGGCCGAACAGGGTATGAGAGCGCCCGTGCCACAAGTGCAAGTGCTCCACGAACATGGAGCACGGGACGTGGAGATGGAGTCAGTAGAGGGGGACAACTCCCATGATGAGTTCGACCCAGACGATCTGGATGGCCCATCCACTTCGTCAGCCGTGGTAGCAACAGCCACAGCCGGGGCAGGTGGATCGTCCATGATCCAGAGGGTACGGATCTCAGCCATATCGGACTTGAAGGAGTTCACGGGCAAGGATCAAGATGAGGACCGAGCGAGAACATGGATCAGCAAAGTCAAGTCGGCCCTCATGAGAGATCAAGCGTCGGATGCTGAGAAGTGTCTGACCTTTGCGGATCTGCTAGCGGGGCCAGCCAGGAACTGGTATCGGCAGCTGGGCAGATCAACCAGGAGCAAGTGGCCAGATTTGCTGCGCAGTTTCCAGACCCAGTACTGTGGATTAGGAGTGTCGGTGGCACGACAATACTACCATGCTCGCCGCAGATCGGATGGATCCCCCGTTGGGAATACCTACTTCGACTAAATGTGGCCGGGTCTACGGGGCCAAGTTTGAAGATCAGGGATGGGGGGATCCAAAGGTACTGCGGGGAACACGTGGATCATTTCATCGAAGACGTTGGGAGATGTGGGATCTGAGCCGACAGGTTGAATCCTGCTACAAATTTCCCGATCGCAGAACGAGCTAGAAAGAAGAACTGCCGGGCGGGTGATTCGGCGCCGAAACACCGTGCCAGAAGTATAGCCGGCTGTTCGGGGTCCCGGGAAGGAATACGGCCAAAAAAGGGTTCCGTTACGGCCCTACTAGGGCCCCCAGC
>NW_003303686.1:347418-348643 GCF_000142945.1 Phytophthora infestans T30-4 | reverse complement strand
GTCTCTAGTTTGCGCCAAGTGGACGAGTTTTCCAGATCCAAAGTCTCTTCAACCCTGGATCTACAAAGAGGAGAGGCACGTGGTTACTGGGAGAAACGCCAACATGGTCGATGGTTTGAGCCTACCAAGGGTGAGGTCACTGCAGATCCACCTAAGGTCTGTCTGGTCACTGGATCCTGTGGATCTGAGGATGTTGGATCCATGGATCTGCTAACAGGGGAGTCCCGTGGATACTGGAAGTACCATGCCCCAGGAAAGTGGTTCAGACAAGCCAAGGTAGGGGGCAAGATCAACAATGAAAAAGCAATCCTACTTCTAGATAGTGGTGCCGAGGTGTCTATACTGGATACCGCCTTTGCTCGTAAGGTTGGGTGCCAAGTGGACGGGAGTCGGATCCAAGATTGTGTTGGGATTGGTGAAGGCGTATACCGTACAAACGGAAGAACGCGAATCAAGATCACGCTGGCAGGTTGTTTGGTGTATTGGTTTGACATTTGGGTCGGGGATCTCGCTGGTCAAGACGCCATCCTTGGGATGGATTTCATGGTGCCAGCCGGAGTGAGGTTGGATCTGGCGGATGGGACACTTTGTTTCCCTGACGAGATGCGGATCCAGCTCAGCGGACGGCGGCCGTTGTATGGAGCGAAGATGAGGATCATAAGGGCGGATAAGACCACCTGGATCGAGCCCGGGGAAACTTGGGAGCTGTCAGACCGGTTAAAGTGGGTGGAACATGAGAAACTGTGGGTCACTCGGGGCGAGAAATGGGTACCTACCGTAATCCAAGGACCAGGTCGATCGCAATACCTCCAGGTCACGAACGTCAGCGACAAGAGACTATTACTGGACCATTATGAGGAGATCGGACGATGGTTGGCGAAGGACGGTATCCCTAGGCGACCTGGATATGTGTCAGTGGGATCCCGCCGCTACAAAGAATGGCAGAATCTGGTGTACGAGGCGACTACCGAGATCGAATCTCTCGGAGAGGTGGAGCTCCCGGCGGAGCCAACTGGCCCCTTGGTGGATCGGCCTTCATATCCAACTCCGCGAAAGATCCTGCAGAGAGATCGACGGGTTGAGATCCAAGCAATGGAGGTTGGATCCATGACGGGGGACGATCCCCAGAGTCGGCCCTTAGATAACACAGGGTCGGTGGATGAAGGATTGCAGAGGGCTAAAGCCGAACAGCCGGATCCCGCCGATCTACAAGTGGATCCAAGCT
>NW_003303686.1:345922-347318 GCF_000142945.1 Phytophthora infestans T30-4 | reverse complement strand
AAGAAGGGTCGCGGTGTTTGGATCCAATGGTGGTTCCTACGAAGACGGAAGATGAACAAGTCTGCTACCCGTGAAGGGCGGGGATCTACACGCCGAAGATCTTGGAGAAAGCCATGGCGGTGATCCCGGAGGTACCACTGACCACAGAAGAGGTCACGATTGATGATATCCAAGTGGATCTAGGGGCGAATGAACCTGCTGAAGTGGATCGTCTGCGTCAGAAAATCTGGGAGAGCCGACATCTGCTGATTGGTAAAGGTAATGCGTTACCCGCCCGCTGCCCGCGGAGTCAAATGTGACATCGATGTCGGCGACGCGAAACCGATCGCTCAGAGGGTGCGGAAGGTGGCACCTCAGTTCCGAGAAAACTATCGGATCTGATTAAGGGCCTGCTGCAAGCCAAGATCATCAGTTTCTCAACGTCCCCGTGGGCATCTCCGGTGGTAATCGTCATCAAGAAGAACGGGGTGGATATACGTCTGTGCATTGATTACCGGCTGGTTAACAGCCTGACTCGATTGATGGTGTACCCGATGCCTCTAATCAATGAACTGTTGGAAGATCTGGATAAAATACTCTGGTACTGTTCTCTAGACATGGCCAGTGGTTTCTGGGTGGTTACTATGACGGATCGAGCTCGCGCAATATCCGCATTCATCACGCCGTTTGGCCTGTTCGAGTGGACCCGGATGCCGTTTGGATTAAAGAACGCACCCCAGATCTACCAACGCCTCATCGATAACGCCCTCTATGGGTTCACCCGAATACCGGAGCCCGAAACGGGTGGATCCGGGGAAGGTGACGCAGAAGTGGATCCATTCGAAGCGGGGGAGCCAGGGGATCCTGGGACCCCGTCTGTGTTAGGACGCAGATCTTACATCGACGACATTCTGATCCCGGCGGAATCGTGGGATCAGTTGTGCGAAAGAGTGACATCCCTACTGGAGGCGTGTACTAAGTGGAATCTCTCTATCAGTGTGGTTAAGAGCTATTGGGGGATGCGCAAGGTGGATTACTTGGGCCATCGAGTCTCCAAGGAGGGATTGGAGGCGAATCCTAAGGACCTGTCTTCATTAGTCGATTTGTCCTTCCCACAGTCGTTACGAGCGATGCAATCCTTCTTGGGCAGTTTGAACTACTACAGTCGGTTCATCGAAGATTACGCCCTGTTTGCCGCGGTGTTGTATGAATTAAGAGAGGTAGATTTTGCTGCGATGACCGCTCCAGCTGTCCGGATGAAAATCCAACAAGCTCTGGCCCGGGAGATGTCGGATCCACGAAGGGATCCAAGTGGTATGACGTCAAAAGAGGACCTAACACAGGAGCTGGATCCACCCCGAGACCAACAGAGAGAGGATCCAGTCTGGATAGAGACGACGGATCAGAACATGGAAAA
>NW_003303686.1:340987-342699 GCF_000142945.1 Phytophthora infestans T30-4 | reverse complement strand
TCACACCGTTTGGCCTGTTCGAGTGGACCCGGATGCCGTTTGGATTGAAGAACGCACCCCAGATCTACCAACGCCTCATCGATAACGCCCTCTATGGGTTCACCCGAATACCGGAGCCCGAAACGGGTGGATCCGGGGAAGGTGACGCAGAAGTGGATCCATTCGAAGCGGGGGAGCCAGGGGATCCTGGGACCCCGTCTGTGTTAGGACGCAGATCTTACATCGACGACATTCTGATCCCGGCGGAATCGTGGGATCAGTTGTGCGAAAGAGTGACATCCCTACCGGAGGCGTGTACTAAGTGGAATCTCTCTATCAGTGTGGTTAAGAGCTATTGGGGGATGCGCAAGGTGGATTACTTGGGCCATCGAGTTTCCAAGGAGGGATTGGAGGCGAATCCTAAGGACCTGTCTTCATTAGTCGATTTGTCCTTCCCACAGTCGTTACGAGCGATGCAATCCTTCTTGGGCAGTTTGAACTACTACAGTCGCGTCACCTAAAAAAATTACCCCCTGTTTGCCGCGGTGTTGTATGAATTAAGAGAGGTAGATTTTGCTGCTATGATCGCTCCCAGCCTGTTTCGGAAAGAAAAATCTCAACAGCTCTGGCCCGGGGAGAATGTTCGGATTCACGAAGGGATCCAAGTGGTATGACGTCAGAAGAGGACCTAACACAGGAGCTGGATCCACCCCGAGACCAACAGAGAGAGGATCCAGTCTGGATAGAGACGACGGATCAGAACATGGAAAAGGCAGAATCTTGGTGGATCCGAGCTCAACACGCGTTCGTGGAACTGAGGAACAGGATCGCGACCACGCCTATCCTCCGTCATTTCGATCCGGAACGTCAACCTACGGTAATAGTTTATGCCAGTGACTGGGCAGTCTCAGCAGCTCTGGTGCAAGAACATGAGGGGATCTGTCATCCAGTCACCTTTGTCAGCCGGACACTGAAGCCGAATGAACTGAACTACGGAGCGGTGGAGAAAGAGATACTTGCGCTCCTGCGCGTGTTGGATCTAAATTATAACCTGCTAGTGGGAAGATCCATCCGGATCCTGACTCGACACTTCACGCTAGCCTGGCTGTTCAAGTCGGCCGGGTTGCAAGGACGTTTGGGACAGTGGGCAGCTTATATCTCACCTTGGACGCTGGAGATTGTGAAATGTTCGAAAGGGGAAGACGAGATCCTGGGAGTCTTGGCCGCGAGCATCACTCCTCGAGCTAAGATGGATGAGGCGCTGACTAGGATCGCCCCTAAGAAAGAGCCCAAACGCCGGATCCCGATCCCGATCCCGACGGTACAGGTGGATGAGGATCTATACGTCCTGAGTTTCGATGGATCCTCTCGTGTACGACGCGGAGGAGGAGCATACAGTGCAATACTGTGGAGATTGCCCGGATGGGAAGTTGTACGGGCCAGATCCACTTACGCGGAAGGCCTCACCGTCAATGAAGCGGAGTATAACGGACTCCTTCTGGGTTTGGATTTACTAAAGGGACAAGATCCAAAACGGCTGGTGATTTGTGGGGATTCAAATTTGGTAATCAGACAGGTGCGAGGTGAGATTGACTGCAAGGCCCCGGCCCTAACACTGTTACGGCAGAAAGTGATGATCCACCTGCGTGGTTGGTTGAATCACGAGTTGGTGCATGTCAAGCGAGATTGGAATGCCAGTGCGGATAGTTTGGCAGTGCCGCTTTACGGAATCA
>NW_003303686.1:336852-339929 GCF_000142945.1 Phytophthora infestans T30-4 | reverse complement strand
CGAATCCGCCCCACTTACCGTCGGAACATGTAGGAAACGCTAGCAGCCTGAGAGGGTCCCGACAAGGGATGAAGTGGATCCGAGACGGCAGCTGTCACCAGCGCCAGTCGTCGACGTGCCAAATCGCGCTCCGACAAGCCGCGATCGCGCTCCAGGATCAGCTGTTGCTGCTGAGTTTGGGCTGCGGAAAGTTGATCCTGGAGTTTCGCGGTGGTCGCATCTGCTTTCTTCAATTTGTCACCTAGATTGACAATAACAAGTGAATATGGAGTTACTAGCAAGGGCTAAAAGAGGATCCACGTACTCATGCGGCGAAGCTTGGATTCCAGCTCCGTTTGCGTACGCTCGGCATCCGCCCACTCGGTAGTCGCCTTGTCCCGCTGGAGCTCGCTGTCTGCCAGTTTCGCTTGGATCTCGTCCCGCAATCGAGTCATACGCACGAATTCTTCAAGCGCGTAATCTCGTCCGGCAGACGCCCTCTCGAGCGACTCCTTGGTTTCTTGCAACTCCTCAGAGAGTTGAACCAGGGCTACATCCGGCGACGAGGGAGGTGGATTTGGCGCGGGGGACCCTCCACGCGCCGACCCTAAGGCGGATCCGCCATGGGCGGATCCCACATAGTCGTTGGTCACCACCTCCTCCTGGGTCAAACGCAACTCGTCACGGAGGCGGTCCAAGCTCACATCCGCCGCTGCCCCAGCAGTCTGGGAATCCTCCAGATCCCGCTCGAGGTCGTGGATCTGGGATTGGAGTTGGTGGATCTCAGATCCGGCGAGTGCCATCTCCCTGAGGAGATGGTCGTTGTCATCTCGCATAACGTCTCGTTGACGGGAGGCGCGATTCAGTCGTCCGGTCAGGTCGCGGATCTCTACCGCCTGATCAGCCAACAGGAGTCGCAGGTCCTGCGACCGAGAGGCCGCACGGTGCTCCCACCCCTGGATCTCCATCGCTTGGTCATGGATTTGGGCCCGCAAGGTCTGAAGTTGGGTAGTGTGTAGAGACGCAGCTTGGTCTTGGGCATCTTGAGCCGTCTGGAGCTCTGCCGTCAGGGTTTGCACCTGATCGGAAAGAGCCTGAGCTAGAACCCGCAGATCGGTGGGCGACATAGAAGAAGGACTGACCGGAGGTGTGGTGGATGGGGCCTTGCCCGACGATTTGCCGGTACGCTTGGCGGGAGACATGTGTCGCGAAGGGGAGAAAACGGTGGTGGGTGCTGGTGATGCACGCCGTGAACGCTGTTGTGCAGCGCCGACAACGTACAGGAGGCGATTGTGGTAAAGTGCTTTCTCAGAAATAAGAGAATGGGCCTGACGCGGGGTCACTATCCCGAATCAATGACAATTTCAAGTGATTAGAAAGGATTTGGGTTGGCTGACACGGATGCAAGTTGCCGGTGGTGGATTAGCCATGACGAGCAGCGCCCCGTATGAAGTGACGATGGATCTGGTATGAGCGATGTACGAGAAGGCAAGATCCACCAAGACTTACCTCGGATCCACCCTTACTTGGATTCACCTAAATGGATATCGGATATACTATACAAGAGTGGATCGGGTGTGGATCCTATGAAGGAAGGATGGTAGGTGCCCTCTAAAGGTGGATCTAGTAGCCACGGCTAACGAGGAGTCAAGATCCACCACGAGGTGACCCGGATCCCATGCTTTCGAGTTAGGATCCAAGGAGGGAGGATCCCGCCTTAAGGGACCTGGATCCAGGGTATAGGTATGATGGATGCAGTGGATCTAGAGCTTTCGTGGGACAGTGGAGATCACAGACGGTTGCGAGATGATGTTGGATGAGTGGAGAGCTCAGGTCCACGACGAGTGTACACTTTCAAGTGAAGTGGATCCAAGCGACCTGGATCCTGATGAGTGTACCCATAATAGGGTAACCATAATGATTACGCCATGGATCCGGTGGATCTGAAGATAATACAGCTGGGATGATGGGTCAAGGGAAGAAGGGACATGCAGCCGAGCCTGGTAAGGGATTTAGCAGATGAAAGACATAGAAGGTAGAAACCCAGGCAGGTATAGGCTTAAATATCAATACAGACCTCAATTTGCACTGTGGAGGGCAAGTGACCTGTAGTCGTCTCGGGGGTTGGATTTGGCCTCGGGCGATCGCCGTAACAGGAGTGAACATTGGCCCTGGACAAGGACAGCGTCTACTTCGCCCGCCAAGCATCAGGTCTCACTATGGAGTAATCAAGATCACGAACTAGAGAACAAGTGGGCACGGAATCCTAACGGGATCATCAAGTGGAGATCAACTACGTATAGCGTTTCGACGGGGATTGGATTTGGCCTCGCAGAACATTCGTAGCGGAGATGAGCATTGGCCCGGACAAGTTTCGTGTATACTTCGTCCCTAGGGACTAACTCAATAAATAAAGACCTCAATTTGCACAGTATCACGCAAGTGCCTTCCTGCCCTCAAGAACCGGAGCTACATTGGCCGTACGAGTTCCGAGAAGGTTGGGAATTGCGAATCTAGTGTTGGTAGTGATAACTGGATAATACATTGGCCAGATCCTACAACCTAGTGAGCTTTTCCTTCACTCGTGCAGATCCGACAGGTTAACTGAATTTACTACTTGGTCGGTTACACCCTAGAGGCTCTCAACTTTCAAGATCCCGTCACAGGAGGCGGCAAGTACGACTTAAAGGACAACACAAAGGCAAGGGAACACACCCGCAAGGCAACCCTACGGCCAGATCCACGATCTAGGCCCCGGATCCATAAGCTCGAATATTCGCTTAGGATACGGAACCATCCACGGACGCAGAGTGAAGATTTTCCACTGCTGCTCCACCCCATCCCCACGTCTCGCCAAGACACTCAAGCTTCACCACTTGAACTCTTCGAAAGTTACCGAGAGAGCAGATCCCGCCCTACCGACGGGTACACAAGGTGAGGAAAGTTCAGCAGAACACGGATCATCGGGGGACCCCCTCCGTTAGTCGGTGTCTGGGCGCAGTTGGTAAGTTGGATCTGGCAATCTCGCAGATTTTGCTGATCCCGCTACACCACAGCAAATCGCGAGCCACAAAAGGCGATTCCACGATTGCACGGGC
>NW_003303686.1:310684-336653 GCF_000142945.1 Phytophthora infestans T30-4 | reverse complement strand
GATAGCGCGATAACGCGGTCGATGAAGTCACACAGGAGAGCACGTTACACGGGGGACGGATCCATATAACTACGGAATAGCACCCGTCGGCGAGGGTACCGTCGATGAGACGCCATGGACCATGAATGAATATGGACCACTAAACCTGTAAACCCACTCAAGACCTTGGGAACACGGAAAAATAGCAGCCACGAAAGGGTGTCGTACTACTGAAAAGCATGAACCCAAAAGAGAGAGCGCATTAACGGAAAAGGGCAATATCCACGGAGGAACATAGACGCCAACCAGTAGTACGGAGCAACGGACGCGTACGAATTAACGATACCGTACACTGCCACATGAGACTACGAAATGACAGGTGTTTTAAGTACACGACACAACATCGCACGGGGATGGCCGAAGCATCGGGGTACAAGATCAGACTGAAAGCACACAACACACGAAGTACTTAGAATTGCGGCCACCTTATCTCCAACAAACCATGCCACTCCGCCGCGTAGCGGCGGCGAACGGCTAGTCTACCCATCTAGTGGAGTCTGGTGTCTGTCCGTCTGTCTGTCACGGGCTAGGGTTAATAATCCTCACGCTAATACGCGCGCTCTACTGGCTGCCGAGCGCAGCGAAGCCGGCCTCAATTAGCTAAAATGCTGCCAAGCGCAGCGAAGGCGGCCCCCATTGGCTAAAATCTGCATTGTGTTTTTTACACACTGTATGTGGACTACACATCGTACTTAAAGCACCGTTCAAATTTCATTTTGCTCTCATTTATAGCTGTGGTTTGCAAGGCCACGCTAAGGGCGCTGTGTGTGTGCGGGTTAATTTGCATTGATAGGCTTCGCCGACGTGCACACCGGTACTATTATATCGTCGTAGGCGCTGTTGATTTTTTTTAGACCCTGGCGACACCACTGGATCGCATTTTAGCAGAGTAGTAATTCAACACTTCGAAATACTTAGTTTAATACTTAAAAAATAATATTACTAATTTAATAAAAACGTTTCTAATAAAACATTTCTCCAATGGAACGTTTACCTCCCATGTGCTCGACGTGCCAGGCGGTCATTGTGCACCCCCCGCTCGAGCCAGACGGTCTCGGGCTGCAGCTCCGGCTGTGCGCCTGTTGCGAACAATTCTTAGCATGGGATGCATTCGCACAGGGCCAGGCTCGAGCGGGTGCCCGCAGGTGCATCGCGTGCGCCTCTGGTCCATACAGCCAGGCGTTTTGGCACCGCCCACGCACACCAGAACCGAAGCCAGCCACTGATTCGCGCCAACAAAGCCTGGCCTTAGTTGCCGCCGCTATGGGGCCCCCACAACCGCCGCGGCGTGTTGTCCAGGAGCGCATTAATCGCCGCCGTCGTCGCTGGAAGCCTCGCCAGCGCAACAAACATCCGCGTAATCACCAGAAAATCTGATTGGCTAAAAATAAACGTTTTCCATTGGCCACAATTACTTTTGTGTTTAGGTGCGTTGTATGGGAGCTTAGGACAGGGCGTGAGCCTAGGAGAAGGTGCGAGCTTATCGAACTGGATTTGTAGGGCAGAAAGAAACAGTATGTACGATGGAGGGGAAACAAATATGAACACAGAGCTACAAAGCACGGAAGCGGGCCGATGCAATTAACATGTAAATCTATGAAAGCACTGAGAGTCACGGACTCGGTTAGACTTTCTACCTAAAACCGGGCTAGAACACGTAGCTGCTACAGAGCACGGAAATAAACTCACCTACGATACAACACGGTAGACCACGAAGCACGGTAAAATACGAAGCACAAACGGCAGATCAACCGGGACACCACAAGATAACTAGATAGTATGGTCTGGGCCACTATGCCATGGGAGAACGCAGCCGCGGAGCTATAGTCAGAAAATCTTCGAGCCGCGGAGATCGATACAAGTGTAGAGACTGAGCTTACCGAGCCACGGAGACCCGTAGTACATGGGAACACGATTTAACGGACGTCGGACCAGCCACAAAAACACGAGGGGGGGGAGAGGGAGGGGGCACGTGTGGGGTGGCCATGATTGCACACCGTGGAGCACGATGCCATTGTAGAACACGATAACACGGGCAACGCAGATGCACTACGCGAGCACAATACCATAGACAGCATTACCACACCGTGATTGCACGATAGCGTGATTCCGCGGTCGATGACACTTCATCAGGAGATCACGATGCACGGGCGACGAAACCACACGACTGCATGGAGGCACCAAAGCACGGAATAGCACCCTTTGGTTAGAGTACCGGCGATGGAAGGCCAATGGTAGCGAAATAGTACTACCACAAAGCCAGTGCAACCCACGTAAACGTTTGAGAGCGGAAAACACTTAGCTTTAACGAAAAGAGCGTACTAAAGAGCATGAACCCACAAGAGAGAGGACAGAACCGCTGAGCAGCGTGGGCCATGGGTGAGCAGGAACCTCGAAGCCGGGAAGAGCACGAAAGAGCATGGACCATTGAAGAAAACAACACCCAACCTGTAGTACGGGGTAACGGAAACGCTCCAAACCACGATATTATACGGGGCCGAATGAGACTACGGAAGGCAAGTGGTTAAATACACGATGCCAAGATCTACGGGGTGAACCACGCTCTCACAACACGCGACACCAAGAAGCACTAAGGTTGCGGCCACCTCATCTCCAACAAACCATGCCACTCCGCCGCGTAGCGGCGGCGAACGGCTAGTCTTACCCCCCTAGTGGAGTCTGACGTGTGTCTGTCCGTACGTCCGTCCGTAACGGGCTAGGGCTAATAAAACTCACGCTAATACGCGCGTTCTACTGGCTGCCGAGCGCAGCGAAGGCGGCCTCGATTCGCTAAAATTGCAATGTGTGGCGTACATATTATATGTGGTCTACACATCGTACTTAAAATGCACCGTTCAAATTTCATTTTGCCCCATTTTCAGCTGCGGTTCGACTGGCCACGCAAAGGGCGCTGCCTGTGTGCGCGTTAGTTAGCATAATTAAAAGGCGCCGATGAGCACACACGTACTATATCGTAGTAGGAGCTGCTGAAAAAAAGTGTAGGCTTTGGTGACTTATATGTCGGCCTCAATCGAAATTTTAGTACTTATTGGATATAGAATAATGTTTTAGGCTTCGTAGTACTGTTGTTCTAATTTAACTTACAATATTATTTTGCTTAGTACTATTCAAAATAATTTGCATATTTTTGCTTGCACTCATTTGTAGTAGTACACATAATAACTATATCAGCGCTTAATAATAAATAGTAATTGTATTACTATTATTATTAATGTGAAAACTTTAAAATATGACTATTGTGGCTTACACCCCTGCACCTCCGTAAGAAAGTATTGTCTTCCTTTGTATTTGCGCGCGTAGTGTGCGACCTTCAGATATTATGTGAGCTTTCCAACAATATACGTTGTGTACATCAAGCAAAACGGGAACAGCGTTTGTGATTAAGTTGGCGCGGATGCACATGTCTAAGCAAGGACACGAAACACGAAGGAATACCGACCTACACTATGTACAGGATGGGATAGAAGAGCAACACGAAGCACGGAAGGCCATGGACGATGATAGAAGACTTAGCCGATGCAAACCACGAAGTTTTATGCGTAGCGTGAAAGACGGAATGCACGCAGCTATGAATAGACCTGAGTGACTAGATATTGACGGAGACGTACGGACACAGATATATATATATATATCTGACTCTCCATCTAGCTATATAGGTAGGTATAAATATATACGCACGTATATGTATATGTGCATGTATAGATATTCTTCTATATATCTATGTATATATATATATATATATATATGTATATGTATATATATATATATATCTATATATATATATATATCTATATATATATCTCGATATCTATATATATATGTATCTATATATATATATATATATATATATATATATATATATATATATATATATATATCGATATCTATATATATATATATATATATATATGTGTATATATATATATATATATATATATATATATATATATATATATATATATATATATATATATATATATATATATATATATATATATATATATATATATATATATATATATATATATATATATATATATATATATATATATATATATATATATATATATATATATATATATATATATATATATATATATATATATATATATATATATATATATATATATATATATATATATATATATATATATATATATATATATATATATATATATATATATATATATATATATATATATATATATATATATATATATATATATATATATATATATATATATATATATATATATATATATATATATATATATATATATATATATATATATATATATATATATATATATATATATATATATATATATATATATATATATATATATATATATATATATATATATATATATATATATATATATATATATATATATATATATATATATATATATATATATATATATATATATATATATATATATATATATATATATATATATATATATATATATATATATATATATATATATATATATATATATATATATATATATACCTACGCGGCGGAGTGGCATGGATTGTTGGAGATGAGGTGGCCGCAAATATAGCGCTTCTTGGTGTCGCGTGCTTTGTGGGCGTCGTTCAACCCCTCTAGTGGAGTGTGTTGTCTGTCCGTCCGCGGCTAGGGTTAATCAATGTAACGCAAATGCGCGCATTCTACTGGCTGCCGAGCGCAGCGAAGGCGGCGTCGATTCGCTAAAAAGCTGCCGAGCGCAGCGAAGGCGGCCCCCATTGGCTAAAACAGATATTATGTGCTGTACTTACTGCATGTGGACTACACATCGTACTTAACTGCACCGTTTAAATTTCATTTTGCTCTCATTTTCAGCTGCGGTTCGCCACCTCACGCAAAGGGCGCTGCCTGTGTACGCGTTAGTTAGCTGAATTAAAAGGCGCCGATGAGCAAACACGTACTATATCGTCGTAGAAGCTGAAGAAAAAATATATAGGCCCTGGTGACTTATATTTTGGCCTCAATCGAAACTTTAGTACTTATTGAGTTTAGAATGATGTTTCAGGCTTCGTAGTACTGCTGTACTAATTTAACTTACAATATTATTTTTCTTAGTACTATTACCAAGGCATTTCATATTTTTGCTTGCAGTCATTTGTAGTAGTAGTACACATAATAATTATATCAGCGTTTGATAGTAAATAACAATTGTATTACTATTATTAATAATGTGAAAACTTTAAAATATGACTATTGTGGCTTACACCCCTGCACCTCCGTAATAAACTATTGTCTTCCTTTGTATTTGCGCGCGTAGTGTGCGACCTTCAGATATTATGTGAACTTTCCAACAATATACGTTGTGTACATCAAACAATATACGTTGTGTACATCAAACAAAATGGGAACAGCGTTTGTGATTAAGCTGGCGCGGATGCACATGTCTAAGCAAGGACACGAAACACGAAGGAATACCGACCTACACTATGTACACGATGGGATAGAAGAGCAACACGAAGCACGGAAGGCCATGGACGATGATAGAAGACTTAGCCGATGCAAACCACGAAGTTTCATAAGTAGCGTGAAAGATGAAAGAGCACGCAGCCATGAAAAGAACAGATGGATAGAACATGACAGGAACGTACGGGCCACGGAAAGGAACTAAATACATAGACACCCCAGCATGCTGAAAAGCACGGGCTACGGAAGAGCACGGACGGTCGAAGCCACGGTAGAACACGTATCGGTGAGAGTGCACAGAAACAATACTCCAACAACACCACGGGTAAACATGGAGCACAGTCAACCGACCAAACCTGAGCCCGCAGGAGGCCAGATACGGGAAATCAGAAATCATCAATCTTTGGAGCACGATGCCTAGGTAGAACATGAGCTCACCGATCCACTGAGCGTGACACTACGGTAGCTAACGATAACACAGACGACAGCCCAGCCCCGACACCAGAGATAACACGACAGCATGGACGGTGGGTTAGCCACTAAACCATCGGAGAACACGCTGCCACGCGAAATCACCGAGTCACGGAGCACCATACCAGTGTAGAACCTGAGCTTACCGAGCCACGGAGGACATCAGTACATGATAACACGATTGCACGGACTGCGGACCGCCCACCAAATGCACAGGGGTGGGCTTGGTATGACCACGATTACACACCGTGGAGCACGATGGCATCGTAGAGCACGATAACACGGACAACGCAGATGCACTACACATGCACAATACCATAGAAACCATAACCACACCGCGATTGCACGATAGCGTGATACCGCGGTCGATGACACTTCATCAGGAGATCACGATGCACGGGCGACGGAACCACACGACTGCATGGAGGCACCAAAGCACGGAATAGCACCCTTTGGTTAGAGTACCGGCGATGGGAGGCCAACGGCCACGAATGCCTATGTATCACGAAAGCGGTACAGCCCGCGTAAACGTTTGAGAACAGAGAATAGCTAGGAGCCACGAAAGAGGCTGTACTAAAGTGCATAAGCTCAAAAGAGAGCGCATATCCACAAACAGCGTGGACCACGGGTGAACAGAGAGCCACAAAACCAAGTAGAACACGGAAGAGCACAGCCTATTGAAGAACACGACATTCAGCCTGTAGTACGGGGTAACGAAAACGTACCAAACCACGATATTGTACAAAGCCACATGAGATTACGGATAGTTAAGTGGTTGACTACACGAAACCACGACGTACTAGGTTGAACGACGCCCACAAAGCACGCGACACCAAGAAGCGCTATATTTGCGGCCACCTCATCTCCAACAAACCATGCCACTCCGCCGCGTAGCGGCGGCGAACGGCTAGTCTTACCTCTCTAGTGGAGTGTGGTCTGCGTCCGTCCGTCAGTCCGTCCATAACGGGCTAGGGTTAATAATCCTCACGCTAATACGCGCGTTCTACTGGCTGCCGAGCGCAGCGAAGGCGGCCTCGATTCGCTAAAATTGCAATATGTGGTGGACACATTATATGTGGTCTACACATCGTACTTAAATGCACTGTTCAAATTATATTTTGCTTTTATTTTCAGCTGCGGTATGCAAGGCCACGCGAAGGGCGCTGCCTGTGTACGCGTTAGTTAGCTGAATTAAAAGGCGCCGATGAGCACACACGTTCTCTATCGTCGTAGGTGCTGTTGATAAAATTTGTAGGCTTCGGTGACTCATACTTCGGCCTCAATCAAAACATTAGTACTTATTGGTTTAAATATAATTTGATTTGCTTCGTAGTAGGTTTGTAATAATTTAACTTACAGTACTGTTTTGCGTAGTACTACTCTTACGACATTTCATATTTTTGCTTGCAGTTATTTGTAGTAGTAGTCCACATAATTATTATGCTAACGTTTATAATAAATCACACTTCGACTACTACTATTAATAATTGATACTTTAGGATGTGAAAACTTTAAAATATGACTATTATGACTTCCCACCCGACACCCCCTGCACCCCACACTGCCCCCGGGAAAAGTATCATCTTCCTCTGTATTTGCACACGACCTTAAGATATTGTGTGATCTTTCCAACAATATATGTTGTGTACATCAAACAAAATCGGAACAGCATTTGTGATCAGGCACGCGACTCAGCAAGAACACGAAACACGAATGAACACCGACCCACACTATGTAGATGATGGGATAGAAGAGCACCACGAAGCACGGAAGGCCATGGACGATGATAGAAGTCTTAGCCGATGCAAACCACGAAGTTTTGTGCGTACCGTGAAGGACGGAAGAGCACGCAGCCATGAAAAGGTCAGAAGGACAAGAATATGACGGCAGCGTACGGGCCACAGAAGGGAACTATATATATAGACACCCCCGCATGCTGAAAAGCACGGCTACGAAAGAGCACGCATGTTCAAAGCCACGGTAGAGCACGTAGTGGTAAGAGGTCACAGACAGCAATTCTCCCATAGCACCACGGTAGAACACGGAGCGCAGTCGACGACCAAATATAAATCCGCGGTAGATCACAAACGGAAGGTCACCGAGCATTGGAGCACGATATTAGGGTAGAAGCGAAGCCCACCGAGTCCGACAGCGCGACACTACGGTAGCTAGCGATCTCACGGACGACCGACCAACTGCGACACCACAAGCTAGCACGATAGCATGGACTGTGCCACTAAGCCGTGGGAGATCGCAGCCGCAGAGCTATGCACGGAAAATCACAGAGCTGCGGAGAACGATACCAGTGTTGAACCTGAGCTTACCGAGCCACGGAGGACAATAGTACATTAGAACTCGATTGCAGGGTCAGCGGGCCAGCCACAATATACAGGGGGCGCGCTTGGGGCGATCACGATTGCACGCTTTGGAGCACGATGCCATTGTAAAACACTATAACACGGGCAACGCAGATGCACTACGCGAGCACAATACCATAGACAGCATACCACACCGTGATTGCACGATAGCGTGATAACGCGGTCGATGGAGCCTCACGAGGAGAGCACGACACACGGGCGACGGAACAACACGACTGCGTGGAGGCACCAAACCACGGAATAGCACACTTCGGCTAGAGTACCGGCGATGGTAGGCTTACGACCAAAGAAGACTATGTACCACGAAACCAGTGCAGCCCACGTAAACGTTTAAGAACATGGAATAGTTAGCAGCCACGAAAGAGGACGTACTAAAGAGAATGAACCAAAAGAGAGAGCGCGTTTAACCACTAAGCAGCGTGTGTCACGGGTGAGCAGGGAACCACGGTGTCAGGAATAGCACGGAAGAGCGCCGGCCACTGTAGGACATGACATCCAACCTGTAGTACGGGGTAACCGAAGCGTACCAAACAACGATATTATACGGGTCCACATGAGATTACGGAATGCTAAGCGGTTAAGTACACGAAGCCAAGACCTACTGGGGTGAACGACGCTAACAAAGTACGCGATACCAAGAAGCACTAAAGTTGCGGCCACCTCATCTCCAACAAACCATGCCACTCCGCCGCGTAGCGGCGGCGAACGGCTAGTCTACCCCATCTAGTGGAGTCTGGTGTCTGTCCGTCCGTCAGTCCGTCCGTAACGGGCTAGGGTTAATAATCCTCACGCTAATACGCGCGTTCTACTGGCTGCCAAGCGCAGCGAAGGCGGGCTCGATTCGCTAAAATTGCATTATGTGGTGTACATATTACATGTGGTCTACACATCGTACTTAAAAGCACCGTTCAAATTTCATTTTGCCCCCATTTTTAACGCTGGAGCGCCACCTCACGCAAAGGGCGCTGCGTGTGTGCGGGTTAATTTGCATTGGTAGGCTTCGTCGACGTGCACACCGGTACTATTATATCGTCGTAGGCGCTGTTGATTTTTTTTAGACCCTGGCGACACCACTGGATCGCATTTTAGCAAAGTAGTAATTCAACACTTCGAAATACTTAGTTTAATACTTAAAAAAAAATATTACTAATTTAATAAAAACGTTTGTAATAAAACATTTCTCCAATGGAACGTTTACCTCCCATGTGCTCGACGTGCCAGGCGGTCATTGTGCACCCCCCCGCTCGAGCCAGACGGTCTCGGGCTGCAGCTCCGGCTGTGCGCCTGTTGCGAACAATTCTTAGCATGGGATGCATTCGCACAGTGCCAGGCTCGGGCGGGTGCCCGCAGGTGCATCGCGTGCGCCTCTGGTCCATACAGCCAGGCGTTTTGGCACCGCCCACGCACACCAGAACCGAAGCCAGCCACTGATTCGCGCCAACAAAGCCTGGCCTTAGTTGCCGCCGCTATGGGGCCCCCACAACCGCCGCGGCGTGTTGTCCAGGAGCGCATTAATCGCCGCCGTCGTCGCTGGAAACCTCGCCAGCGCAACAAACATCCGCGTAATCACCAGAAAATCTGATTGGCTAAAAATAAACGTTTTCCATTGGCCACAATTACTTTTGTGTTTAGGTGCGTTGTATGGGAGCTTAGGACAGGGCGTGAGCCTAGGAGAAGGTGCGAGCTTATCGAACTGGATTTGTAGGGCAGTAAGAAACAGTATGTACGATGGAGGAGAAACAAATATGGACACAGAGCTACAAAGCACGGAAGCGGGCCGATGCAATTAACATGTAAATCTATGAAAGCACTGAGAGTCACGGACTCTGTTAGACTTTCTACCTAAAACCGGGCTAGAACACGTAGCTGCTACAGAGCACGGAAATAAACTCACCTACGATACAACACGGTAGACCACGAAGCACGGTAAAATACGAAGCACAAACGGCAGATCAACCGGGACACCACAAGATAACTAGATAGTATGGTCTGGGCCACTATGCCATGGGAGAACGCAGCCGCGGAGCTATAGTCAGAAAATCTTCGAGCCGCGGAGATCGATTCAAGTGTAGAACCTGAGCTTACCGAGCCACGGAGAACCGTAGTACATGGGAACACGATTTAACGGACGTCGGACCAGCCACAAAAAACACGAGGGGGGGGAGAGGGAGGGGGCACGTGTGGGGTGGCCATGATTGCACACCGTGGAGCACGATGCCATTGTAGAACACGATAACACGGGCAATGCAGATGCACTACGCGAGCACAATACCATAGACAGCATTACCACACCGTGATTGCACGATAGCGTGATTCCGCGGTCGATGACACTTCATCAGGAGATCACGATGCACGGGCGACGGAACCACGACTGCATGGAGGCACCAAAGCACGGAATAGCACCCTTTGGTTAGAGCACCGGCGATGGAAGGCCAATGGTAACGAAATAGTATCTACCACGAAGCCAGTGCAACCCACGTAAACGTTTGAGAACGGAAAACAGTTAGCTTTAACGAAAAGACCGTACTAAAGAGCATGAACCCACAAGAGAGAGGCCAGAACCGCTGAGCAGCGTGGGCCACGGGTGAGCAGGAACCTCGAAGCCGGGAAGAGCACGAAAGAGCATGGACCATTGAAGAAAACAACACCCAACCTGTAGTACGGGGTAACGGAAACGTTCCAAACCACGATATTATACGGGGCCGAATGAGACTACGGAAGGCAAGTGGTTAAATACACGATGCCAAGATCTACTGGGTGAACCACGCTCTCAAAACACGCGACACCAAGAAGCACTAAGGTTGCGGCCACCTCATCTCCAACAAACCATGCCACTCCGCCGCGTAGCGGCGGCGAACGGCTAGTCTTAAACATCTACTGCAGCAACCTGTCTGTCCGTCACACTAAATTGTCGTGCCTGTCACGCTTTTCCGGACAAATCATTGGATAAAATAATTTAAATATTCCTACTGGCTGCCGAGCGCAGCGAAGGTGGCTTCAATTGGTTAAAACTAGATTGTGTTGTTGCATCAATAAATTCATGTGTTTCCCAGTTTACATATGGGGATTTGCACAAGGCTATACATTATCCAAAGGCATCGTTTAAATATTATATACTTTTTATAATGCATGTTGCTATTGATATTTGAGTACTAATCGGAGGGCATTGTGCCTATCGTACACGTAAGCATGCGTGTTTCCGAGGACATGGTTTAAGTATACTAAATTCTCTGTACTCTGCGTGTTACACTAACTAAAATGATAATTTCAATTTTTTTATTGTAAAAATATTAGCATTAATAAGTTATCTGAGTGGGTTTCTGGTATTGATGTACAGCAGTAGCCGGTCTGGTCGTAAGAACAAAGCTGTGCTTATAAACGTTGTCACTTGATTCACAAAGATAGATAGTTTTAGATTGACGTGTGAACAAAAGAAGTTATATGTGCTGATGACAATTACTACTGTAAGCGAATTCAACTTGACCATTGTTTTCTAAGCGGGTTTTTAGACAACCACATTCTGATACTTCTTAATAGGTAGACGCGTTGCCGACAAGGGCGTAGAATAAGGTTTTACATGCAGCGGTAAGATAACAGCACAACATGAGAGGTGTCAATTATGGTTACTATAAGTAGGCCCGTAAAGAAACGTTTATCAACTTAACGCCTAATCTACGTTTAACCATCCTGAAATCATCGTTTAAGTATCAAATAAAAATACCGCCGTCAACAACAACAACAGCAAGGCGTCTTGCGACGCATCGTTATATCCAAAGGCTATAACCATAACAGGCACAGATTCGAGTGTCTAATGACTGATTCTGAATTAGCACAAAATGAACACACTTCAATGCATAAAAAAAATGCTACAGCTTGAATATTTTTATTAAATATTCAAATTGTAACACAAAGTAGCGAGTTTGGTATGCGAAGTGGTTAATAGTCAGTTTATTACAAGCTTAACCAGGCAGTACAAGAGGGTATTTGATGCAAGCTGGACAGATATTCTTTGTATTGATGCAATTTAGGTTTCAGAAACGGCCCGTGAAATCGAGCACGACGCTGAACTAAATATATTATTTAGCGTTTTTAGACTGGTGGAAGATTAAGGTACAGTGATAGCCAACAACAATAAAGAGACGTTGCCAAGATCACTAGCGTAAGCGTTTATGAGCATGGTAAGTATGTGCTAGGGGTTCAGTCTTTTGTACCGGTAGAAATATATACACGGCTTACTGGGAACTCAGCATTTTGTAGCAAATGAAAGCAGATTTATGAAATTTAATAAGTCGATTTAGGCACACGGGGGACTCAGAGGATTTGGACTAATTCTCCCGCCGAAGCGAAGCGAAGGCGGGGAGGCAAAAATCTAAAGTAAAATCTAAATTACCGCCGCGTAGCGGCGGCGCTCGGCTAGTCAAACTCAATGATAGCTAAAAATATTCAAATTTTACTATTTTTAATGTATGTAGCGTTCATTTTGTGCTGATTCAGAGTTAGCACTCGAATCTGTGCCAGTTATGATTGAAGCATTTGAATATTGTGTCGCAAGACGCCTTGCTGCTACGGTAGTGTTTTCTATTTGATAATTTACCGATGATTCCAGGATTATTGGACGTCATTTAGGCTCCAAGTTTATTAACGTTTCTTTATGGTGTCTACTTAGCCAACTATAATTAACACCTCTCGTGTTTATTGTTGTATTGCCGCTCCATTTATACGGGTATCCTACGCCCCTGTCGACGACCCATCCGCCAGCTAAGTAGTATCGGATTTTGCTGCCTAACAGCTCTTAAAAAACAATGGCTTACAGCAGTCTCTTAGAAAACAATGGTTACAGCAGTAACACATATGAGTTCATTCTATTCAATCTAAAACTATGTATCTTTATGGATCAGGTGACAACATTTATTGGCACAGCGTTGTTCTTACGGCCAGCTTCTGTTGTACATGTACTACTATTTGACAGCTCAATCAGTTACCTCACACTCAGATATGTTCTTAATATTTCTACAACAAAACAGTTGTAGCTAATATGTTGGTCATTGTAACTTGTCGAAACGATTAAGAACAAAGTATTACGTATATTATAGTATGGCCTTGAAAACACGCATTCCTACATGTACGCTAAGCATCTTGCAGCATAGAAAGCGTCTTTAGGGGCTATTTCATCTGAGAATAAGTAGCACTCAAATATTAATACTGTAGCAACTTCCCATATTAAAATAGTACAAATTAAAACTTCGTCGTATTTAAACGATGCCGCCATCGGGTAATGGATAGTCGTGTGCAAATCTCCATATGTGCTCTGTGAACCACATAAATTTATTGATGTATGCTACATAATTCCGTTTTAACCAATCGAAGCCGCCTTCGCTCCGCTCGGCAGCCAATGGGAAGGCTTAATTTTTTTTTAGCGATTCGTGTGACGGACGGACGGACACCGTGCTAGCCTTGATAACTCAGTTAACTAGCCGCTCGCCGCCGCTACGCGGCGGAGGTGGCAGGCTGTAGTCCCAGGAGAAATGGGCTCACGCCTTCGCTGCGCTTCGGCGTAAACACGTTTTATGTAAACGTGATGT
Source organism: Phytophthora infestans T30-4 (assembly GCF_000142945.1). Classification (NCBI taxonomy): domain Eukaryota; phylum Oomycota; class Peronosporomycetes; order Peronosporales; family Peronosporaceae; genus Phytophthora; species Phytophthora infestans. The sequence goes on along the minus strand of NW_003303686.1, from coordinate 322,725 downwards.
ATTAAATGCATTTGAAATTGAACATTCCTACTCCGAGCCAAAGATCTGCCTGTAGACAATGTTCTGGGCGTAGACCCCATCCTCCTCCTCCAGCTTTGGGTACTCGACCAGCACCTTGAATCTTGATCTTGAAGTAACTCGCGACATCGCAACGTACAGCTGCCCGTGGGAGAAGCAAGGCGTAGCAAGATACAGCCCCAAGTACTGCACCGTTTGTCCTTGCGCCTTGTTAATCGTCATCGCAAAGGCCGGTTGGACAGGAAACTGCTTGCGTCTCAAATGAAACGGAAAGCTCCGAATGTTTCCGTCACTGATGAAAACAATGCGGGGAATCAACACATGTTGCCCTTGTCGCTCACCTGTCATGATTGTGGCGTGGATGACATGTGGCTTGAGGGCCACAATTCGAAGCCGTGTTCCGTTGCACAGCCCTAGATCTGGATTCAGGCTCCGCATCATCATGACAGGCATTCCTACCTTAAGGGTCAACTTGTGGGGCGGCATTCCACTGATATTCATCGAGTGGAGTACCTCCTGCTCGAAGCAATTGCCGTCACCGTCGTCTTGTACAGAATCGGAAGACATGTATTCCCGCGCTTGTCCAGTTAAACGATCAGTCACCGCTTCATTGATGCGATGCACGATTGCGTTCGTGGTCGTGAGGATCGTTCAGTTAGCGAAATACTCGTCGGTAGCAACCTCGGGGTTATTAATCTCGCCATACATCTCGTCAATGATCCGATCCATGCCTCTTGGAATAACGCCAGGACGAATTTATTGGTCCTCGTCCTCTGGCACAGGTGGATTATCAATCAGCATATCGCGCGGGATCTTCATGTAATCGTTTCCTAGGGAAGGGTTTACATCATGCCTTCCCTCCCCGACTTGCAGCAGAAACTCGGAGAACGCAGCCATTTCCTCAGCAGTGTCTGCAGTATCAGCTGTGCGCACTCGCGTGTTTTCCGTGAGACGGAACGTCTGGAATTGGGGCCACAGCCTAGACGACTTGAGGCAAGCGTCAATTGTCTCGACGGGTGTTCCATTCTTTACGACCGGGAGAATTTGGCGGAAACCTCCCGAAAGTACAAACACTTTCCCGCCAAAAGGCTCGGTATCGCTGTCAAGTATGTCCCGCAGTGTTCTGTCTACTGCCTCGAATGCGTGGCGATGGGCCATTGGTGCTTCGTCCCAAATGATTAAACTTGCATGCTTGATCAACTCCTGAATATGGGAGTTCTTCCTGATACCGCACGTCGAGCTCTCGTTTAATTTCAAAGGGATCTTGAATGTAGAATGCGCTGTCCTACCACCCATAAGTAAGAGCGAGGCAATACCGCTAGACGCCACCGCGATGGCGATTTTCCCCGAGAGTCTGACTTTGGCCAGTATGTTTCGAAGCAGTGTAGATTTTCCAGTACCACCCGGGCCATCAACAAAAAATAGTTTCTTGCCTTCCTCCGGGCATTCAACCGCTTCAATAATCTGTTCGTAAACCACCCGCTGACTTTCGTTTAGCTGATCTTCTGTGTTTACAATCGCCTCCAAAGCTGACGCATCGTATCCAGTGAGCTCACGTCGTAGTAATCCGTTTTGGCGAAGCGCTTCACGAATCAATGTTGGGAGCGACCCCAACTGAGGAAGTTCGTCGAAGTCAGCTACCGCATACCCACTCGATTGAAGCAGTTCTTGAATGCTCATTAGCGTTTCAAATTCGACCAGCGCCGACTTGAAGGGGTCCATCAAAGCCTGATGTTTGCGTGCGAAGTCTTGGGAAAGATCCGCGAAAACCCGATCCCATAGAACACCAACATTTGCTGGAGCTGAATACACCAGAATGGTGACGAAGAGCTGGCGTAGTTGATACGGCATTTGGAAGTCAGCCGCTTCCCACAAACACGAAACCCCCTCGTTGCCATTCTCCAAGTCGCCGCAATTTGGAATGTTGGGCAGACAATCCCGTTAACCGTTCTCAAGTCTTCAAACGACGCTGGATCTCTACGCTGACAGAGCAGTAGCCGAAGGTAGAACCGCTCCATATCTCGAGGAGACACGTGAATCATGCGACCAACAGCAGCTTGATACTGTTTCCGGCGAACCCACCTTTTCGGTTGCCCTTTCTCCGGCGCTTTCCAGCAGAACTCTTTGGGGATATCCTGATACAACATCGTCCTGGCAATATGATTCTGAGGCTCTTCACTCGCACACAACTCAAAGAATCTGGTCAGCATCGTGTGACTACCACGTTCCAAAACCGCCTCCGGGCTTTCCGTCTCGCGAAAGCAAATTGTCTGGCCTGACTCGAGATGAACCGTCAGCTGTGTCACCGCATGGGTTTTCCCCTGAATTGTGAAATCGAGCAGGCGCATGCAAGCTTCCACCGGAGAAATGTACCGGGCGCTCAAGAAACGTAGAATCTCATTTGGTTCTCGACGCGCACTCTGCTGCCCTCCTCGGACTTCTTCCACAGTGAGTATAGCCATGTCGGGTCCTTTGTACACATACTTGTACAGGTATTTAACCGCAGTAATATCCGTGCACACTTCGACATTGATGTGGCAGTTGTACTTCTGGGATAAGTACGGGTTGTACGGTACAACCCACTGGTTGATCGTAGCATTGTCGTATTCTCTGCCTTTGAACTTTAGAACACCTTCTTGCTGTCGACGTCGTCTGTACACTGGATATCCATTGGCATTGGCTTGTGTAACTTCTGCTAAGGGCTTCGGATATCCTTTGGTGCACTTGCCGTCCTTCATACACGCGCAGGAAGGGTTTGCAGGCCCGCATGGACCATGGAGCATGCATGACATGACCGTCTCATACAGCTGAGGGTTTGTATCCTTATCTGGGATCTCAGCGCATACCATCTTGTCTACGATCTCGCGGGTTCGATGTTTGTCTTCGTCAGCCAAAATAACCAGTACATGAGCGTGGGGGAGGCCTCGTTTTTGAAACTCGACAACGTAAATCCGCGCGCGCACTCGCCCCAGAACGCCTTGGTTTAAATCGTCAAGCGTCGCTTGCAGTTTCTGCTGCCACATGCGAGCCACGATGTCTGGTCGATCTTGAGCTGTCTGGATATTGGAAGGTATCGCTTTTAGAATCTTGTCCCATTTGGGGTTGCATGTTTCCGTCAGGAAGACGTCGGGCCGTCCATACTCCCGAACAATTGCCATCGAATCTTGATACGACTTGTACATGGACCGCGGGCTACCCAGGTGTGAAGCCGGTAGAATGATACGCTTGCCAACCTGATTAAGAAAGAGGGTTGGTCGTCCTCTGCTGCCTCCGTCCCGGTCCGAATGCACCAATCTGTTCTGGGCCCGGTCATATTCCGACAGCAGCACTTCTCCTTCCGCAAGAGCCAAAGTATCCTCATTGAGCAAAGCGTCTTGAACACCCCTGTATTGATCAACGCGAAGTGTTTTCTGATTGTCGGCCACCCAGCGAAGCTGTTCTTGCTCACATTTTGCACGCTGATCTACACACCACTGCTGAAATAGACGCCCACCTTGGTGGAGAGCGGACTGATCATCCACTTTCTGATGAAGGCGGAACGCGACGTGTTCACGAAGCGACATCGCCGTCTTGTTTCGATACTCAGCACCATTCGCGAACTCGTCTGTGTAGGTCCAGCCCTTCTCTCCATATGGAAGGAGAAGCGGGTATTAGAGTGGATCGTAATCGGCGTGAGTCTCGTACAAACGTATCAGTCTTTGATCGCGTGTAAAGAGTAGTAGATCCCGAGGCTGAGCCAGGTTGCTATCCTCAATGAGAGTCGCAGCCACTTCAGACACAGTGGGGCGGTTATGTGTCCTCGGTCGCGAGGAGTTGTCATGCAGACGGAACACCAAGTCTACTGGAGCCTCCGTGTTGTGTAGGCGAGCTTGCTGCCCAAAGTGGAGGAACCGCTGCGCTAATGGGTTGTGCTCTGCCATCATTTTCTCGATGTCTAGTAGTGCAACACGATCCAGATCCGCGAATATACCAAGACGTCGCTCCGCGCGGCGTTGCATGTCTGGATCCACAATGTAGATCTGCGCAAACTTGGGTGCTACCCGCACGCCTGTCCGACGGTCTATGTGGGGAAGGAGGGACCCTAAGTAGTGCCCCATAGCCCCTTGAATGCGATATGTGTACACCCCGTGTGTACCGGCAAGGCTCTCGTCTTGATGCACGTTTTGAAACGATCGGTTTGAGCAGGAAGCACCAATCGACGTAAAAGCAAAAGCTTGGTTGTAGGCACGGATTTGATGGCGGAACTCGGGATCTCCGTACAGCTGAAGCAGCTTTGGTGGCGCGGGGTGCAGTGGAGGTAACTTTACCCTGCCTGCCAGGCAGCATGATATCGCAGACTCGCCAGGCCACTTCCAAGCATTGCAGATCGGACAAACGGTTGTACCCGGAAGCTTGTGCCGGCCGCTCACCACGTCGTCACCCGTTATCATGGACGCATCGAAGTCTTCGAGGGATATAAGAGCGTGTCCACGTCGGATGCATTGGCGTCGAGTGCGCACCCGCTCGAGTTCTTGCTGGCGCTCGTCTCCTGCCTGCCCTGCTCGTCGATTGGATTGCCGTTGTCGGTTTAGGGCGCGCTCAGCTACCCGATCATGTTCATTCAGTTCTGCTCTGTGTGAGGCTTGCTGCTGCCGATTCTGCTCCCGTTGTTCCTGAAGCTCTTCTCCACGTAGCCGAGCTCTTCGGGCACGCTTACGCTCAGCGTCTTTCTTCCTCGATCGATCACGTTGAGAGAGCGTCATATTGGCTCGTCTCGTACGGCCCGTTCCGCATCACCGGCACGTCGTCGTTCTATCTGGGATAGTGTCGCATTAGCTCTCTTCTCGCGAGCCCGCTGCGCAGCCGAGACGGGGGCCTCTTCTCGAGCCGTTGGTTCTGATACGACAGGCGCCTGGAATACAGCCACATTCTCGGTTTCAGCTTGATACGCCGCCTCCATTTCAGCCGCAAAGCGCCGCTGATGTACCGCAGCATCGGACTCTTCCGTCTTCTCCTCTCGCTCTTCAAAAGCTACCGCTCGACTTAACCTCTGTAACGTCTTGGTTCACACTGAGGGCTTGAAGCGCTCTGTTCAAGTCACAGCGCTTCCTTCTGCGCTTGTTCATTCGTCGTTTCCGTGCATCATTTTTCTCCTGTATAGGCGTCGCGTTATTGCGTTCATTCTCCCGCAGACCCTCCTCCAGCTCCTCTCGGGTCCTTTTCCGCTTAGTTCGAGCCATAGCTCTGCGAACACGTAAACGTGACGCGTTAGACAATGTCTAAGTACACCGCACGTAGCAGTAGGTTTTCATAGAGTAGTGTGTTGGAATACGCGTACTACCCGGAATTGCTTGCCCCCATCAAGGTTATCTCCGATCACTTATCCCACAGTCACGGGCCGTGAGGCCCGGAGCGGTTTTAGTTTGCAAAATTGTGCAGTCGAATCTTCAGGGTTGGGCCCCCGGATAGTACGGTAGCTTGAGGTGCGATATCCTTTTGCCAAAAGGCGGCCGTTAATTGCAAAAGCTGGTTATTGATAGGCTATTACAGCCCCCATCTCATCTGTCGGTTAAAAGAGGCCAGTTACGGTACCCCTCCTGACCAACTGCACGCGCACGCAATGTGCGTGCCCATCAATAACCATTAACGACCGGCTCAACTGGTTCGCTGTCGGGTTTGCGGTCAATGGACCAGGTGCCAAGTGTGCTCTCGCGCAGAGTGGGCGGTGGGATAAAGCCCCAAGAACCCAGAGGGCTCTAGGACTAAATCCCCTTAGCACGGCTACCTACTTGCAGGATAAAATCCCGCAAGTTTTAAGCTACCCCCCGAAGCAGCCCCAGGAACCTCGGACTATCTGTGTATGTGTGTCTTGCTAGCTACTAATGTAAACTAACATGCATACACGCAGCGTACCTTGAGTAACGTGGCGTTCCACGGCTTCTGTTTTGAAAATGGGGGCAAAATGAAATTTGAACGGAGCATTTAAGTACGATGTATTGATCACATACAGTGTGTACACCACATATTGCAATTTTAGCGAATCGAGGCCGCCTTCGCTAGCCAGTAGAACGCGCGTATTAGCGTGAGTTTTAATAACCCTAGCCGCGGACGGACTGACAGACAACACACTCCACTAGAGGGGTAAGACTAGCCGAGCGCCGCCGCTACGCGGCGGTAGTTTAGGCTAAGTTCTACTTGCTTTGGCCTTCCCGCCTCCCCTACGCTTCGGCGGGGTAACTATTGAAATATCGCTGAGCATATGTGTATCTAAATCGATTCTTTTTAATTTCATTAATTTGGGTCAGCCTGATGCTTACCGGATTTAAGAAAAAATTATTCTAATGATCTTGAATCAAGATTCTTGATGCAATCTCTTTTTATTGCTGGCTATTACTATATCTTCATCTTCCACCCAAAACCACCTGCACTTCAAATAACATTTATACCAACGCTATACAATAGGTTTAGTTTAGCGTCGTGCTCGATAGAACGGGCCATTTCTGAGCCGCTATGAAACTTAGCTCACATCAGCGCAAACGATAGTAATGGACTGTCCAGCTTGCACTACTTACCTGTCTGTACTGCCTAATTCAGCTTGTAAGTAACTATTAATAAAGATTGTTCACTTCTCATATCAAAGCTAAACAATATTCAAATTGTACTATTTTAATGTATGTAGCGTTCATTTTGTGCTGATTCCAAATTAGCACTCGAATCTGTGCCAGTTATGTTAGAAGCACTTGGATATTGTGTCGCAAGACGCCTTGCTGCTGTTGCTGTTGACGGTAGTGTTTTCTATTTGATAATTTACCGATGATTCCAGGATTATTGGACGTCATTTAGGCTCCAAGTTTATTAACGTTTCTTTATGGGGTCTACTTAACCAGCTATAATTCACACCTCTCGTGTTTTGTTATTGTCTTGCCGCTCCATTTAAAATTGTATCTTACGCCCCTGTCGACGACACGCCCGCCAGCTAAGTAGTATCGGATTTTGCTGTCTAAACAACTCTTAGAAAACAACAATAACACATAAGGGTTCATCTAAGTCTATCTATCTTTATAAATTAAGTGACAACGTTTATTAGCACAGCGCTGTTCTTACGGTTGTACATGTACTACTTTTAGCAGCTCAGTCGGTTACCTCACTCTCAGATAATTAATTAATATTCCTACACAAAACAGTTGTAGTTATAAGTCAATGTAACTTGCTAATCCTATATAGTACATACTATTACGCATATTTATAGTGTGTCCTTGGAAACACGCATTCCTACGTGTACGTTAAGCACCTTGCAGCATTGGAAGCATCTTTTGGGGTTATTTTATTTGCGAATACGTAGCTTTTTCTGTTTAGCACTCAAATATTAAGAGTAACATGCATTATTAAAATAGTACAAATTAAAAATTCGTAATATTAAAATGATGCCGCCTTCAGAGAATGGATAGTCTTGTGCAAATCTCCATATGTGCTCTGTGACCCACATAAATTTAATGATGTAAGCTCACAGTCCATGCTATCGTGTTAGCTTGCGATGTTGCGGTTGGTCTGTCGTCCGTGAGATCGTTAGCTACCGTAGTGTCGTGCTGTCGGACTCGGTGAGCTCCGATTCTACCCTAATATCGGGCTCCAATGCTCGGATGATCTTCCGTTTGTGGTACATCGCGTTTTCACGTTTGGTCGGTCGACTGTGCTCCGTGTTGTACCGTGGTGCTATGGGAGAATTACTGTTCGTGCACTCTTACGGCTACGTGCTCTACAGTGGCTTCGAAGTTGCGTGCTCTTCCACAGCCGTGCATTTCAGCATGCTGGGGTGACTATGTATTTAGTTTTCTTCCGTGGCCCGTACGCTCCCGTCATATTCTCGTTCTTCTGTTCTTTCCATGGCTGCGTGCACTTCCATCTTTCACGCTACGTAAAACACTTCGTGGTTTGCATCGGCTAAATCTTCTATCATCGTCCATGACGTTCCGTGCTTCGTGTTGCTCTTCTATCCCATCGTTTGTCGTGTTCTTGCTGAGTCGCGTGCCTCCGCGCAAACTTGATCACAAACGCTATTCTGATTTTGTTTGATGTACACAACATATATTGTTGGAAAGATCACACAATATCTTAAGGTCGTGTGCAAATACAGAGGAAGATGATACTTTTCCCGGGGGCAGTGTGGGGTGCAGGGGGGTGTCGGGTGGGAAGTCATAATAGTCATATTTTAAAGTTTTCACATCCTAAAGTATCAATTATTAATAGTAGTAGTAGAGGTGTGATTTATTATGAGCGTTAACATAATAATTATGTGGACTACTACTACAAATAACTGCAAGCAAAAATATGAAATGTCTTAAGAATAGTACTACGCAAAACAGTACTGTAAGTTAAATTATTACAAACCTACTACGAAGCAAATCAAATCATATTTAAACCAATAAGTACTAATGTTTTGATTGAGGCCAAAGTATAAGTCACCGAAGCCTACAAATTTTATCAACAGCACCTACGACGATAGAGAACGTGTGTGCTCATCGGCGCCTTTTAATTCAGCTAACTAACGCGTACACAGGCAGCGCCCTTCGCGTGGCCTTGCATACCGCAGCTGAAAATGATAGCAAAATGAAATTTGAGCGGTACATTTAAGTACGATGTGTTGACCACATACAGTGTGTACACCACATAATTCGATTCTAGCCAATCGACGCCGCCTTCGCTGCGCTCGGCAGCCAGTAGAACGCCCGCATGAGCGTGAGGATTATTAACCCTAGCCCGTTAAGGACGGACTGACGGACGGACGCAGACCACACTCCACTAGAGAGGTAAGACTAGCCGTTCGCCGCCGCTACGCGGCGGAGTGGCATGGTTTGTTGGAGATGAGGTAACCGCAACCTTAGTGCTTCTTGGTGTCGCGTGTTTTGAGAGCGTGGTTCACCCCGTAGATCTTGGCATCGTGTATTTAACCACTTGCCTTCCGTAGTCTCATTCGGCCCCGTATAATATCGTGGTTTGGAACGTTTCCGCTACCCCGTACTACAGGTTGGGTGTTGTTTTCTTCAATGGTCCATGCTCTTTCGTGCTCTTCCCGGCTTCGAGGTTCCTGTTCACCCATGGCCCACGCTGCTCAGCGGTTCTGTCCTCTCTCTTGTGGGTTCATGCTCTTTAGTACGGTCTTTTCATTAAAGCTAACTTTTTTCCGTTCTCAAACGTTTACGTAAGTTGCACTGGCTTCGTGGTAGATACTATTTCGTTACCATTGGCCTTCCATCGCCGGTGCTCTAACCAAAGGGTGCTATTCCGTGCTTTGGTGCCTCCATGCAGTCGTGGTTCCGTCGCCCGTGCATCGTGATCTCCTGATGAAGTGTCATCGACCGCGGAATCACGCTATCGTGCAATCACGGTGTGGTAATGCTGTCTATGGTATTGTGCTCGCGTAGTGCATCTGCGTTGCCCGTGTTATCGTGTTCTACAATGGCATCGTGCTCCACGGTGTGCAATCATGGCCACCCCACACGTGCCCCCTCCCTCTCCCCCCCCTCGTGTTTTTGTGGCTGGTCCGACGTCCGTTAAATCGTGTTCCCATGTACTACGGGTCTCCGTGGCTCGGTAAGCTCAGTCTCTACACTTGTATCGATCTCCGCGGCTCGAAGATTTTCTGACTATAGCTCCGCGGCTGCGTTCTCCCATGGCATAGTGGCCCAGACCATACTATCTAGTTATCTTGTGGTGTCCCGGTTGATCTGCCGTTTGTGCTTCGTATTTTACCGTGCTTCGTGGTCCACCGTGTTGTATCGTAGGTGATTTCCGTGCTCTGTAGCAGCTACGTGTTCTAGCCCGGTTTTAGGTAGAAAGTCTAACAGAGTCCGTGACTCTCAGTGCTTTCATAGATTTACATGTTAATTGCATCGGCCCGCTTCCGTGCTTTGTAGCTCTGTGTTCATATTTGTTTCCCTTCCATCGTACATACTGTTTCTTTCTGCCCTACAAATCCAGTTCGATAAGCTCGCACCTTCACCTAGGCTCACGCCCTGTCCTAAGCTCCCATACAACGCACCTAAACACGAAAGTAATTGTGACCAATGCAAAACGTTTATTTTTAGCCAATCAGTTTTTCTGGTGATTACGCGGATGTTTGTTGCGCTGGCGAGGTTTCCAGCGACGACGGCGGCGATTAATGCGCTCCTGGACAACACGCCGCGGCGGTTGTGGGGGCCCCATAGCGGCGGCAACTAAGGCCAGGCTTTGTTGGCGCGAATCAGTGGCTGGCTTCGGTTCTGGTGTGCGTGGGCGGTGCCAAAACGCCTGGCTGTATGGACCAGAGGCGCACGCGATGCACCTGCGGGCACCCGCTCGAGCCTGGCCCTGTGCGAATGCATCCCATGCTAAGAATTGTTCGCAACAGGCGCACAGCCGGAGCTGCAGCCCGAGACCGTCTGGCTCGAGCGGGGGGTGCACAATGACCGCCTGGCACGTCGAACACATGGGAGGTAAACGTTCCATTGGAGAAATGTTTTATTACAAACGTTTTTATTAAATTAGTAATATTATTTTTTAAGTATTAAACTAAGTATTTCGAAGTGTTGAATTACTACTTTGCTAAAATGCGATCCAGTGGTGTCGCCAGGGTCTAAAAAAAATCAACGGCGCCTACGACGATATAATAGTACCGGTGTGCACGTCGGCGAAGCCTACCAATGCAAATTAACCCGCACACACGCAGCGCCCTTTGCGTGAGGTGGCGCTCCAGCGTTAAAAATGGGGGCAAAATGAAATTTGAAAAGTGCATTTAAGTACGATGTGTAGACCACATGTAATATGTACACCACATAATGCAATTTTAGCGAATCGAGGCCGCCTTCGCTGCGCTCGGCAGCCAGTAGAACTAGCGTATTAGCGTGAGTTTTATTAGCCCTAGCCCGTTGCGGACGGAATGACGGACGCAAACCACACTCCACTAGAGAGGTAAGACTAGCCGTTCGCCGCCGCTACGCGGCGGAGAGGCATGGTTTGTTGGAGATGAGGTGGCCGCAAATTTAAGTGCTTCTTGGTGTCGCGTGTTTAGAGAGCGTGGTTCACCCCGTAGATCTTGGCATCGTGTATTTAACCACTTGCCTTTCCGTAGTCTCATTCGGCCCCGTATAATATCGTGGTTTGGAGCGCTTCCGTTACCTCGTACTACAGGTTAGATCTCATGTTCTACAGTGGCCGGCGCTCTTCCGTGATCTTCCTGGCTTCGTGGTTCCCTGCTCACCCGTGGCACACGCTGCTTAGTGGTTAAGAGCTCTCTCTTTTGGGTTCATGTTTTTTTAGTACTGCGTCTTTCGTGGCTGCTAGCTATTTCCTGCTCTCAAACATTTCGTGGGCTGCACCGGCTTCCTGATACTCAGTCTTTCGTGACCGTTCGCCTACCATAGCTGGTACTCGAGCCGAAGGGTGCTTTTCCGTGGTTTGGAGCCTCCACGCAGTCGTGTTGTTCCAGCACCCGTGTATCGGGCTCGTTTGGTGAGGCTCCATCGACCGCGTTATAACGCCATCGTGTAATTGCGATATGGTTTTGCTGTCTATGGTATTGTACTCGCGGATTGCATCTGCATTGCCCATATTATCGTGCTCTACAACGGCATCGTCCTCCACAATCGTGGTCACCACGAGCCCCCTTCCATTTCGTGGCTGGTCTGCCGTCCGTGCAATCGAATTCTAATGCGCTATTGTTCTCCGTGGCACGGTAAGCTCAGGTTCTACACTGATATAGTGCTCCGTGGCTCGGTGATTTCGCGTCTACAGCTCCAGTGGCCGCATTTCTATCATGGCTTAGTGTCTTGGCCACCGTCCAAGTCATCGTTTTATTTTGTGGTGTCAGCGCTGGTCTGCCGTCCGTTCTATTATGAGCTACCGTAGTATCGTGCTCCCTGGCTCGGTAATATCCGGTTCTACCCTGGTATCGTGCTCAAATGCTCGGTGATTTCCCGTTTATGGTCTCCCGCGGCTTTATGCCTGGTCCGTCGACCGTGCTCCGTGCTCTACCGTGATGCTATGGGAGAATTGCTGTTAGTGCACTC
>NW_003303686.1:295208-308326 GCF_000142945.1 Phytophthora infestans T30-4 | reverse complement strand
TTCAAATAACGACAAAATATGGTTAAAATAAACTTAAAAACACTGTGAAAGCAACGTGTCGTTGCCTGCTAGGCTACGTGATGCAGTGGATAGATAAGCGACAACCAGTGAATGAGAACCTGTTCAACTTGGATGAAGCGGAGGGGGTTCTGTGTAATGTGGTGATGACTACGATACTCAGTAGCCTATGGACGCCGAGACACTGGTTCGCCATTCGGAAGATTCGAGGCGTTTGCTACAATTTGGACTCGAAGCTTGAAGCTCCAGTGGTGCGTTGTGTTGCTAAGAATTATATCTTGATGAAAGGTTTAATCGAATTCTTCTTTTTTGTAGGCGCTTGAGAGTGAGAGTGCGTGTTTCCAGTTCTTACAAGAGTTGGTGAACACGGGCGAGTGTGAATTGTTCCTGATTACGAGAGAAAAGAACACGAATACGGAAGAAGAGTCACAAACTTAGAACCATAATTGCTGAGGTTTTGGAGGCCGGAAGTTATGAGTCACCGAAGCCTACAAATTTTATCAACAGCACCTACGACGATAGAGAACGTGTGTGCTCATCGGCGCCTTTTAATTCAGCTAAACTACGCGTACACAGGCAGCGCCCTTCGCGTGGCTTTCATACTGCAGCTGAAAAGGAAAGCAAAATATATTGTAGTCCACATACAGTAAGTACAGCACATAATGTCTGTTTTAGCCGTTGGGGGCCGCCTTCAGTGCGCTCGGCAGCTTTTTAGCGAATCGAGGCCGCCTTCGCTGCGCTCGGCAGCCAGTAGAACGCGCGTATTTGCGTTACATTTTAGAACCCTACCCTCGGACGGACTGACAGACGCACACCAGACTCCACTAGGGGGGTAAGATACTAGCCGTTCGCCGCCGCTACGCGGCGGAGTGGCATGGTTTGTTGGAGATAAGGTGGCCGCAATTCTAAGTACTTCGTGTGTTGTGTGCTTTCAGTCTGATCTTGTACCCCGATGCTTCGGCCATCCCCGTGCGATGTTGTGTCGTGTACTTAAAACACCTGTCATTTCGTAGTCTCATGTGGCAGTGTACGGTATCGTTAATTCGTACGCGTCCGTTGCTCCGTACTACTGGTTGGCGTCTATGTTCCTCCGTGGATATTGCCCTTTTCCGTTAATGCGCTCTCTCTTTTGGGTTCATGCTTTTCAGTAGTACGACACCCTTTCGTGGCTGCTATTTTTTCGTGTTTCCAAGGTCTTGAGTGGGTTTACAGGTTTAGTGGTCCATATTCATTCATGGTCCATGGCGTCTCATCGACGGTACCCTCGCCGACGGGTGCTATTCCGTAGTTATATGGATCCGTCCCCCGTGTAACGTGCTCTCCTGGTGTGACTTCATCGACCGCGTTATCGCGCTATCATGCGAGCGCAGTATAATTCTGCTATCCTATGCTTTCGTGCTCGCGTAGTGCATCTGTGTTTCCCGTGCTATTATATTCAACAATGGCATACTGATCCACGTTGTGCAATCGTGATATCCAAAAGCGCTCCCCGGTGCTTCCGTGGCTGATCTGCCGCCCGTGCAATCGTGGAATCGCCTTTTGTGGCTCCGCGATTTGCCGTCTATAACTCCCGTTGCCGCGTGTTATCTCACGGTTTAGTGGCTGGACCACCGTCCGTGCAATCGTATTATCTCGCGGTATCGTGGTTGGTCTGTCGTCCGAGCTATTGTGAGCTACCGTAACACTGTGCTCCGTGGCTTGGCTCTACCCTGGTATCGTACTCCAATGCTCGGTGATTTCCCGCTTTTGGCTTTGTGTTAGGCTCATCGTCTGTGCTTCATGTTCTACCGTGGTGTTATGGAAGAATTGCTTTCCGTGCACCTTACCGTTTCCGTGGCCCGTGTTTTTCAGCATGTTGGGGTGTCATTACTTCAGTTACTTTCCGTGATCCATACGCTCCCATCATATTCTTGCCATTCCAAGTTTTCATGGTAGCGTGCTCGTCCGTGGTTCGTGCTTTTCAGAATGGCTAGCTGCCTTCATTAATTTAGTCCTTTTTCAACGTCCGTGGCCTTCTGTGCTTCGTGTTCTTCCCTCTACCCCATCGTGTACATAGTGTGCGCCGGTGTTCCTCTGTGTTTCGTGCTCTTGTTTATCCATTTGCCTCCGCGTTAATTCAATCGCAAACGCTGTTCCGATTTTGTTTGATGTACACAACATATATTGTTGGAAAGAACACACAATATCTTGCAAATACAGAGGAAGATGATACTTTTCCCGGGGGCAGTGTGGGGTGCAGGGGGTGTAAGTCACAATAGTCATATTTTAAAGTTTTCACATTATTAGTAATAGTAATACATGTACAATTAATATTTATTATTCAACACTGATATAATTCTTACGTGTACCACTACTACAAATAACTGCAAGCAAAAATATGAAAAATCTTCAAAATAGTGCTACGTAAAACAGTATTGTAAGTTTAATTATTATAAATGTACTACGAAGTCTAAAACATCATTCTATATTCAATAAGTACTAAATCTCCAGTTAAGTCGAAATATAGGTCAACAGAGCTCACAATTTTTTTCAACAGCTCCTACGACGATATCGTACGTGTGTGCTTATCGGCGCCTTATAATTATGCTAACTAACGCGTACACAGGCAGCGCCCTTTGCGTGACCTTGCATACCGCAGCTGAAAATGAGAGCAAAATGAAATTTAAGCGGCGCTTTTAAGTACGATGTGTTGACCACATACAGTGTGTACACCACATAATTCGATTTTAGCCAATCGACGCCGCCTTCGCTGCGCTCGGCAGCCAGTAGAATGCGCGCATTTGCGTTACATTAATTAACCCTAGCCCCGGACGGACGTACGGACGGACAGACAACAGACTCCACTAGATGGGGTAGACTAGCCGTTCGCCGCCGCTACGCGGCGGAGTGGCATGGTTTTGTTGGAGATGAGGTGCCCGCAAATATAGCGCTTCTTGGTGTCGCGTGCTTTGTGGGCGTCGTTCAACCCTAGTACGTCGTGGTTTCGTGTAGTCAACCACTTAACTATCCGTAAATCTCATGTGGCTTTGTACAATATCGTGGTTTGGAACGTTTCCGTTACCCCGTACTACAGGTTGGATGTTGTTTTCTTCAATGGCCCATGCTCTTTCGTGCTCTTCCCGGCTTCGAGGTTCCTGCCCACCCATGGCCCACGCTGCTCAGCGGTTCTGTCCTCTCTCTTGTGGGTTCATGCGCGTTAGTACGGCCTTTTCGTAAATGCTAACTTTTCTCTGTTCTCAAACGTTTATGTGGGTTGCACTGGCTTCGTGGTAGATACTATTTCGTGACCGTTGGCCTTCCATCGCCGGTGCTCTAGCCGAAGTGTGCTATTCCGTGGTTTGGTGACTTCATGCAGTCGTGTTGTTCCGTCGCCCGTGTATCGTGCTACCGCCGAGCTACTTGGCAAGGTGGAAGAGTTGACGATACTATTTCGTTACCATTGGCCTTCCATCGCCGGTGCTCTAACCAAAGGGTGCTATTCCGTGCTTTGGTGCCTCCATGCAGTCGTGGTTCCGTCGCCCGTGCATCGTGATCTCCTGATGAAGTGTCATCGACCGCGGTATCACGCTATCGTGCAATCGCGGTGTGGTTATGCTTTCTATGGTATTGTGCACGTGTGGTGCATCTGCGTTGTCCGTGTTATCGTGCTCTACGATGCCATCGTGCTCCACGGTGTGTAATCGTGGTCATACCAAGCCCACCCCCTGTGCATTTGGTGGGCGGTCCGCAGTCCGTGCAATCGTGTTATCATGTACTGCTGTCCTCCGTGGCTCGGTAAGCTCAGGTTCTACACTGGTATGGTGCTCCGTGACTCGGTGATTTCGCGTGGCAGCGTGTTCTCCGATGGTTTAGTAGATAACCCACCGTCCATGCTGTCGTGTTATCTCTGGTGTCGAGGCTGGGCTGTCGTCTGTGTTATCGCTAGCTACCGTAGTGTCGCGCTCCGTGGATCGGTGAGCTCATGTTCTACGTAGGCATCGTGCTCCAAAAATTGATGATTTCTGATTTCCCGTATCTGGCCTCCTGCGGGCTCAGGTTTGGTCGGTTGACTGTGCTCCATGTTTACCCGTGGTGTTGTTGGAGTATTGTTTCTGTGCACTCTCACCGATACGTGTTCTACCGTGGCTTCGAACGTCCGTGCTCTTCCGTAGCCCGTGCTTTTCAGCATGCTGGGGTGTCTATGTATTTAGTTCCCTTCCGTGGCCCGTACATTCCTGTCATGTTCTCTCCATCTGTTCTTTTCATGGCTGCGTGCTCTTTCATCTTTCACGCTACTTATAAAACCTCGTGGTTTGCATCGGCTAAGTCTTCTTTTATCGTCCATGGCCTTCCGTGCTTCGTGTTGCTCTTCTATCCCATCGTGTACATAGTGTAGGTCGGTATTCCTTCGTGTTTCGTGTCCTTGCTTAGACATGTGCATCCGCGCCAGCTTAATCACAAACGCTGTTCCCATTTTGTTTGATGTACACAACGTATATTGTTGAAAAGTTCACATAATATCTGAAGGTCGCACACTACGCGCGCAAATACAAAGGAAGACAATAGTTTATTACGGAGGTGCAGGGGTGTAAGCCACGATAGTCATATTTTAAAGTTTTCACATTATTAAAAAGAGTAATACAATTGTTATTTATTATTAAACGCTGATATAATTATTATGTGTACTACTACTACAAATGACTGCAAGCAAAAATATGAAATGCCTTGATAACAGTACTAAGAAAAATAATATTGTTAGTTAAATTAGTACAGCAGTACTACGAAGCCTAAAACATCATTCTAAATTCAATAAGTACTAAAGTTTCGATTGAGCCCGGAATATGAGTCACCGAAGCCTACAAAAATTTTCAACAGCTCCTACGACGATATAGTACGTGTGTGCTCATCGGCGCCTTTTAAACGTGCTAATTAACGTGTACACAGGCAGCGCCCTTTGCGTGAGGTGGCGAACCGCAGCTGAAAATGAGAGCAAAATGAAATTTAAACGGTGCAGTTAAGTACGATGTGTAGTCCACATACAGTAAGTACAGCACATAATATCTGTTTTAGCCAATGGGGGCCGCCTTCGCTGCGCTCGGCAGCCAGTAGAACGCGCGTTTTAGCGTGAGGATTATTAACCCTAGCCCGTTACGGACGTTACAGACGGACAACACACTCCACTAGGGGGGTAAGACTAGCCGTTCGCCGCCGCTACGCGGCGGAGTGGCATGGTTTGTTGGAGATGAGGTGGCCGCAAATATAGCGCTTCTTGGTGTCGCGTGTTTTGAGAGCGTGGCTCACCCTGTAGATCATGGCATCGTGTATTTAACCACTTGCCTTTCCGTAGTCTCATTCGGCCCCGTATAATATCGTGGTTTGGAACGTTTCCGTTACCCCGTACTACAGGTTGGATGTCATGTTCTACAGTGGCCGGCGCTCTTCCGTGATCTTCTTGGCTTCGTGGTTCTCTGTTCACCCGTGGTCCACGCTGTTTGTGGATATGCGCTCTCTTTTGAGCTCATCCACTTTAGTACGACCTCTTTCGTGGCTCCTAACTATTCCCTATCTCAAACATTTACGCGGGCTGTACCGCTTTCGTGATACATAGGCATTCGTGGCCGTTGGCCTCCCATCACCGGTACTCTAACCAAAAGGTGCTATTCCGTGCTTTGGTGCCTCCATGCAGTCGTGTGGCTCCGTCGTCCGTGCATCGTGATCTCCTGATGAAGTGTCATCGACCGCGGTATCACGGTGTCGTAATGCTGTCTATGGTATTGTGCTACGCAGTGTATCTGCGTTGTCCGTGTTATCGTGTTCTACTATGGCATCGTGCTCCACAGTGTTCAGTCGTGGTCTCCCCACGCGCCCACCTCCCCGTTTATTTCGTGGCTGGTCCGCCGTCCGTGCAATCTAGTTCTAATATAGTACTGTCCTCCGTGGCTCGGTAAGCTCAGGTTAAACACTGGTATCGTTCTCCGCGGCGCTGTGATTTTCCGTGTATAGCTCCGCGACTGCGTTCTCCCATGGCTTAGTGGCACAGTCCATGCTATCGTGCTAACTTGTAGTGTCGCGGTTGGTCTTTCGTCAATGCAATCGCTAGTTACCGTAGTATCGTGCTGTGATACTCGGTGAGCTCCGTATCTAACCTTATATCGTGTCCCAATACCCGGTGATATCCCGCGTATGGTCTCCCGCGGGCTCATGGTTGGTCTGCTGGCTGTGCTCCGTGTTCAACCGTGGTGCTACGGGAGACTTTCTGTCCGTGCACTATTACCGTTACGTGTTCTACCGTGGCTTCGAGCGTGCGTGCTCTTTCGTAACCCGTGCTTTTCAGCATGCTGGGGTGTCTATGGATTTAGTTCCCTTCTGTGGCCCGTACGCTCCCGTCATATTCTTGTCCTTTTCATGGCTGTGTGCTCTTCCGTCCTTCACGCTACTTATAAAACTTCGTGGTTTGCATCGGCTAAGACTTCTATCATCGTCCATGGCCTTCCGTGCTTCGTGTTGCTCTTCTATCCCATCATCTACATAGTGTGGGTCGGTGTTCTTTCGTGTTTCGTGTTCTTGCTGAGTCGCGTGCCTCCGCGCAAACTTGATCACAAACGCTGTTCCGATTTTGTTTGATGTACACAACATATATTGTTGGAAAGATCACACAATATCTTAAGGTCGTGTGCAAATACAGAGGAAGATGATACTTTTCCCGGGGGCAGTGTGGGGTGCAGGGGGTGTCGGGTGGGAAGTCATAATAGTCATATTTTAAAGTTTTCACATCCTAAAGTATCAATTATTAATAGTAGTAGTCGAAGTGTGATTTATTATAAACGTTAGCATAATAATTATGTGGACTACTACTACAAATAACTGCAAACAAAAATATGAGATGTCTTTAGAATAGTACTACGCAAAACAGTACTGTAGGTTAAATTATTACAAACCTACTACGAAGCAAATCAAATCATATTTAAACCAATAAGTACTAAT
Source organism: Phytophthora infestans T30-4 (assembly GCF_000142945.1). Classification (NCBI taxonomy): domain Eukaryota; phylum Oomycota; class Peronosporomycetes; order Peronosporales; family Peronosporaceae; genus Phytophthora; species Phytophthora infestans. The sequence continues at coordinate 301,345 of NW_003303686.1, read as the reverse complement.
GTTTTGATTGAGGCCGAAGTATGAGTCAGCGAAGCCTACAAATTTTATCAACAGCACCTACGACGATAGAGATGGTGTGTGCTCATCGGCGCCTTTTAATTCAGCTAGCTAACGCGTACACAGGCAGCGCCCTTCGCGTGGCCTTGTATACCGCAGCTGAAAATGAAGGCAAAATAAAATTTGAGCGGTGCATTTTAAGTACGATGTGTTGACCACATACAGTGTGTACACCACATAATTCAATTTTAGCCAATCGACGCCGCCATCGCTGCGCTCGGCAGCCAGTAGAACGCGCGTTTTAGCGTGAGGATTATTAGCCCTAGCCCGTTACGGACGTTACAGACGGACAACACACTCCACTAGAAGGGTAAGACTAGCCGTTCGCCGCCGCTACGCGGCGGAGGTGGCAGGCTGTAGTCCCAGGGGAAATGGGCTCACGCCTTCGCTGCGCTCCGGCGTAAACATGTTTTATGTAAACGTTATGTACTAAATGCATATGAAATTAAACATTCCTACTCCGAACCAAAGATCTGCCTGTAGACAATGTTCTGGGCGTAGACCCCATCCTCCTCCTCCAGCTTTGAAAACTCGACAAGCGCCTTGAATCTTGATCTTGAGGTAACTTGCGACATCGCAACGTACAGCTGCCCGTGGGAGAAGCAAGGCGTAGCAAGATACAGCCCCAAGTACTGCACCGTTTGTCCTTGCGCCTTGTTAATCGTCATCGCAAAGGCCGGTTGGACAGGAAACTGCTTGCGTCTCAAATGAAACGGAAAGCTCCGAATGTCTCCGTCACTGATGAAAACAATGCGGGGAATCAACACATGTTGCCCTTGTCGCTCACCGGTCATAATTGTGGCGTGGATGACATGTGGCTTGAGGGCCACAATTCGAAGCCGTGTTCCGTTGCACAGCCCTAGATCTGGATTCAGGTTCCGCATCATCATGATAGGCATTCCTACCTTGAGGGTCAATTTGTGGGGAGGCATTCCACTGATATTCATCGAGTGGAGTACCTCCTGCTCGAAGAAATTGCCGTCACCGTCGTCTTGTACAGAGTCGGAAGACATGTATTCCCGCGCATGTCCAGTTAATCGATCGGTCACCGCTTCATTGATGCGGTGCACGATTGCGTTCGTGGTCGTGAGGATCGTTCGGTTAGCGAAATACTCGTCGGTAGCAACCTCGGGGTTATTAATCTCGCCATACATCTCGTCGATGATCCGATCCATGCCTCTTGGAATAACGCCCGGACGAATTTCCTGGTCATCATCCTCAGGCACAGGTGGATTCTCAATCAGCATATCGCGCGGGATCTTCATGTAATCGTTTCCTAGGGAAGGGTTTACATCATGCCTTCCCTCCCCGACTTGCAGCAGGAACTCGGAGAACGCAGCCATTTCTTCAGCTGTGTCTGCAGTATCAGCTGTGCGCACTCGCATGTTTTCCGTAAGCCGGAACGTCTGGAATTGGGGCCACAGCCTAGACGACTTGAGGCAAGCGTCAATTGTCTCGACGGGTGTTCCATTCTTAACGACCGGGAGAATCTGGCGGAAATCTCCCGAAAGTACAAACACTTTCCCCCCAAAAGGCTCGGTGTCGTTGTCAAGTATGTCCCGCAGTGTTCGGTGTCCTGCCTCGAATGCGTGGCGATGGGCCATAGGTGCTTCGTCCCAAATAATTAAACTTGCATGCTTAATCAACTCCTGAATGTGGGAGTTCTTCCTGATACCGCACGTCGAGCTCTCGTTCAATTTCAAAGGGATCTTGAATGTAGAATGAGCTGTCCTACCACCCATGAGCAAGAGCGATGCAATACCACTAGACGCCACAGCGATGGCGATTTTCCCCGAGAGTCTGACTTTGGCCAGTATGTTTCGAAGCAGTGTAGATTTTCCAGTACCACCCGGGCCATCAACAAAAAATAGTTTCTTGCCTTCCTCCGGGCATTCAACCGCTTCAATAATCTGGTCGTAAACCACCCGCTGACTTTCGTTTAGCTGATCTTCTGTGTTTACAATCGCCTCCAAAGCTGACGCATCGTATCCAGTGAGCTCACGTCGAAGTAATCCGTTTTGGCGAAGCGCTTCACGAATCAATGTTGGGAACGACCCCAACTGAGGTAGCTCGTCGAAGTCAGCTACCGCATACCCACTCGCTTGAAGTAATTCTTGAATGCTCATCAGCGTTTCAAATTCGACCAACGCCGACTTGAAGGGGTCCATCAAAGCCTGATGTTTGCGTGCGAAGTCTTGGGAAAGATCCGCGAAAAACCGATCCCATAGAACACCAACATTTGCTGGAGCTGAATACACCAGAATGGTGACGAAGAGCTGGCGTAGTTGATACGGAATTTGGAACTCAGCCGCTTCCGTCAAACACGAAACCCACTCGTTGTCATTCTCCAAGTAGCCAGCCTCCCGCGCCGCAATTTGGAATGTTGGGCAGACAATTCCGTTAACCGTTCTCAAGTCTTCAAACGACGTTGGACCTCTACGCTGACAGAGCAGTAGCCGAAGATAGAACCGCTCCATATCTCGAGGAGACACGTGAATCATGCGACCAACAGCAGCTTGATACTGTTTCCGGCGAACCCACCTTTTCGGTTGCCCTTTCTCCGGCGCTTTCCAGCAGAACTCTTTGGGGATATCCTGATACAACATCGTCCTGGCAATATGATTCTGAGGCTCTTCACTCGCACACAACTCAAAGAATCTGGTCAGCATCGTGTGACTACCACGTTCCAAAACCGCCTCCGGGTTTTCCGTCTCGCGAAAGCAAATTGTCTGGCCTGACTCGAGATGAACCGTTAGCTGTGTCACCGCATGGGTTTTCCCCTGAATTGTGAAATCGAGCAGGCGCATGCAAGCTTCCACCGGAGAAATGTACCGGGCGCTCAAGAAACGTAGATCTCATTTGGTTCTCGACGCGCACTCTGCTGCCTCCTCGGACTTCTTCCACAGGAGATATAGACCATGTGGGGTTCGTTGTTAACACTTAGTTGTTAAGAGTATTTATAACGCACACAAATAATTTTTCCGGTGCACACTTCGACATTGATGTGGCAGTTGTACTTCTGGGATAAGTACGGGTTGTACGGTACAACCCACTGGTTGATCGTAGCATTGTCGTATTCTCTGCCTTTGAACTTTAGAACACCTTCTTGCTGTCGACGTCGTCTGTACACTGGATATCCATTGGCATTGGCTTGTGTAACTTCTGCTAAGGGCTTTGGATATCCTTTGGTGCACTTGCCGTCCTTCATACACGCGCAGGAAGGGTTTGCAGGCCCGCATGGACCATGGAGCATGCATGACATGACCGTCTCATACAGCTGAGGGTTTGTATCCTTATCTGGGATCTCAGCGCATACCATCTTGTCTACGATCTCGCGCGTTCGAGGTTTGTCTTCGTCAGCCAAAATAACCAGTACGTGAGCGTGGGGGAGGCCTCGTTTTTGAAACTCGACAACGTAAATCCGCGCGCGCACTCGTCCCAGAACGCCTTGGTTTAAATCGTCAAGCGTTGCTTGCAGTTTCTGCTGCCACACGCGAGCCACGATGTCTGGTCGATCTTGAGCTGTCTGGATATCGGAAGGTATCGCTTCAAGAATCTCGTCCCACTTAGGGTTGCACGTTTCAGTCAGGAAGACGTCGGGCCGTCCATACTCCCGAACAATTGCCATCGAATCTTGATACGACTTGTACATGGACCGCGGGCTACCCAGGTGCGAAGCCGGTAGTATGATACGCTTGCCAACCTGATTAAGAAGGTGGGTTGGTCGTGCTCTACTGCCTCCGTCCCGGTCCGGGTGCACCAATCTGTTCTGCGCCCGGTCATATTCCGACAGCAGCACTTCTCCTTCCGCCAGAGCCAAAGTATCCTCATTGAGCAAAGCGTCTTGAACACCCCTGTATTGATCGGCGCGAAGTGTTTTCTGATTGTCGGCCACCCAGCGAAGCTGTTCTTGCTCACATTTTGCACGCTGATCTACACACCACTGTTGAAATAGACGCCCACCTTGGTGGAGAGCGGACTGATCATCCACTTTCTGATGAAGGCGGAACGCGACGTGCTCACGAAGCGACATCGCCTTCTTGTTTCGATACTCAGCACCATTCGCGAACTCGTCAGTGTAGGTCCAGCCCTTCTCTCCATATGGAAGAAGAAGCGGGTATTGGAGTGGATCGTAATCGGCGTGAGTCTCATACAAACGTAGCAGCCTTTGATCGCGTGTAAAGAGAAGTAGATCCCGAGGCTGAGCCAGGTTGCCATCCTCAATGAGAGTCGCAGCCACTTCAGACACAGTGGGGCGGTTATGCGTCCTTGGTCGCGAGGAGTTATCATGCAGACGGAAGACCAAGTCTACTGGAGTCTCCGTGTTGTGTTGACGCACTTGCTGCCCAAAGTGGAGGAACCGTTGCGCTTATGGGTTGTGCTCTGCCATCATTTTCTCGATGTCTAGTAGTGCAACACGATCCAGATCCGCGAATATACCAAGACGTCGCTCCGCGCGGCGTTGCATGTCTGGATCCACAATGTAGATCTGCGCAAACTTGGGTGCTACTCGCGCGCCTGTCCGACGGTCTATGTGGGGGAGGAGAGATCCTAGGTAGTGCCCCATAGCCCCTTGAATGCGATATGTGTACACCCCGTGTGTACCCGCAACGCTCTCGTCTTGATGCACATTTTGAAACGATCGGTTTGAGCACGAAGCACCAATCGATGTAAATGCGAAGGCTTGGTTGTAAGCACGAATTTGACGGCGGAACTCGGGATCTCCGTACAGCTGAAGCAGCTTCCGTGGCGCGGGGTGCAGTGGAGGCAGCTTTACTCTGCCTCCCAGACAGCATGATATCGCAGACTCGCCTGGCCACTTCCAAGCATTGCAGATCGGACAAACCGTTGTTGCCGGAAGCTTGTGCCGGCCGTTCACAACGTCGTCACCCGTTATCATGGACGCGTCGAAGTCTTCGAAGGAAATAAGAGCATGGCCTTGACGGACGCATTGGCGTCTAGTGCGCACCCGCTCTAGATCTTGCTGGCGCTCTTCTTCTGTCGTCCCAGCTCGTCGATTGCATTGCCGTTGTCGGTCTAGTTCACGGTCTGCCACCCGCTCTTGTACTGAATGTGCTGCGCGATGGACAGCGCGAGATGTAGAATTGATCTCTCGAATGGAATTGCGGACTTCCTGACTTAAAGTCTCACGAACTGCTCGATGGCGAGCTCTATCTTGATCACGTCGTCCCTGAAGCTCTTCTTGGTGTAGCCTAGCTCTACGGGAGCGTTGACGTTCAGCGTCTTTGTTTCTAGTACGTTCACGCTGAGAGAGTGTCATGTTTGCTTCGTCGTGTGCGAGCTCGCTGTGCAGCTCTGGCACGCTCGCGCTCTTTCTGCGATAGTGTCCTGTTAGCTCGTTCTCACGAGCCCGTTGCGCAGCCGAGATGGCGACATCCCTCTCGAATCGTTGGTTCAATTACAACAGACGCCGTGAATAGAGTCACATCGTCGGTTCCTGCTTGATACGCTGCCTCCATCTGTGCCGCAAAGCGGCGCTGATGTACCGCAGGATCGGACTCTTCCGTCTTCTCCTCCTGCTCTTCAATACGATCAGCCGGGACGTCCGTCGCTTCTGCGACTTCTGTCTCGTCTTGGTGCACGCTGAGGGCCTTCAGCTCTTTGTTTAAGTCGTATCGTTTCTTCCTGCGCTTGGTCTGACGTCGTTTTCGTGCAGCCTTTTCCTCTTGGATGGGTGTCGCGTTAATGCGTTCATTCTCCCGCAGACCCTCCTCCAGCTCCTCACGGGTCCTTTTCCGCTTAGTTCGAGCCATACTTCTGCGAACACGTAAACGTGACGCGTTAGACAATGTCTAAGTACACCGCACGTAGCAGTAGGTTTTCATTGAGTAGTGTGTTGGAATACGCGTACTACCCGGGATTGCTTGCCCCCATCAAGGTTATCTCCGATCACTTATCCCACAGTCACGGGCCGTGAGGCCCGGAGCGGTTTTAGTTAGCAAATTGTGCAGTCGAATCTTCAGGGTTGGGCCCCCGGATAGTACTGTAGCTTGAGGTGCGATATCCTTTTGCCAAAAGGCGGCCGTTAATTGCAAAGGCTGGTTATTGATAGGCTATAC
>NW_003303686.1:291513-294614 GCF_000142945.1 Phytophthora infestans T30-4 | reverse complement strand
CGTAAACATGATTTATGTAAACGTGATGTATAAATGCATTTAAAATTGAACATCCCTACTCCGAACCGAAGATCTGCCTGTAGACAATGTTCTGGGTGTAGACCCCATCCTCCTCCTCCAGCTTTGGGTACTCGACCAGCACCTTGAATCTTGATCTTGAAGTAACTCGCGACATCGCAACGTACAGCTGCCCGTGGGAGAAGCAAGGCGTAGCAAGATACAGCCCCAAGTACTGCACCGTTTGTCCTTGCGCCTTGTTAATCGTCATCGCAAAGGCCGGTTGGACAGGAAACTGCTTGCGTCTCAAATGAAACGGAAAGCTCCGAATGTCTCCGTCACTGATGAAAACAATGCGGGGAATCAACACATGTTGCCCTTGTCGCTCACCTGTCATGATTGTGGCGTGGATGACATGTGGCTTGAGGGCCACGATTCGAAGCCGTGTTCCGTTGCACAACCCTAGATCTGGATTTAAGTTCCGCATCATCATGATAGGCATTCCTACCTTGAGAGTCAACTTGTGGGGAGGCATTCCACTAATATTCATCGAGTGGAGTACCTCCTGCTCGAAGAAATTGCCATCACCGTCGTCTTGTACAGAATCGGAAGACATGTATTCCCGCGCCTGTCCAGTTAATCGATCGGTCACCGCTTCATTGATGCGGTGCACGATTGCGTTCGTGGTCGTGAGGATCGTACGGTTAGCGAAATACTCATCGGTAGCAACTTCGGGGTTGTTAATCTCGCCATACATCTCGTCGATGATCCGATCCATGCCTCTTGGAATAACACCAGGACGAATTTCCAGGTCCTCATCCTCAGGCACAGGTGGATTCTCAATCAGCATATCGCGCGGGATCTTCATGTAATCGTTTCCTAGGGAAGGGTTTACATCATGCCTTCCCTCCCCGACTTGCAGCAGGAGCTCGGAGAACGCAGCCATTTCCTCAGCAGTGTCTGCAGTATCAGCTGTGCGCACTCGCATGTTTTCCGTAAGACGGAACGTCTGGAATTGGGGCCACAGCCTAGACGACTTGAGGCAAGCGTCAATTGTCTCGACGGGTGTTCCATTCTTAACGACCGGGAGAATCTGGCGGAAATCTCCCGAAAGTACAAACACTTTCCCCCCAAAAGGCTCGGTGTCGTTGTCAAGTATGTCCCGCAGTGTTCGGTCTACTGCCTCGAATGCGTGGCGATGGGCCATAGGTGCTTCGTCCCAAATAATTAAACTTGCATGCTTAATCAACTCCTGAATGTGGGAGTTCTTCCTGATACCGCACGTCGAGCTCTCGTTCAATTTCAAAGGGATCTTGAATGTAGAATGAGCTGTCCTACCACCCATGAGCAAGAGCGAGGCAATACCGCTAGACGCCACAGCGATGGCCATTTTCCCCGAGAGTCTGACTTTGGCCAGTATGTTTCGAAGCAGTGTAGATTTTCCAGTACCACCCGGGCCATCAACAAAAAATAGTTTCTTGCCTTCCTCCGGGCATTCAACCGCTTCAATAATCTGGTCGTAAACCACCCGCTGACTTTCGTTTAGCTGATCTTCTGTGTTTACAATAGTTTCCAAAGCTGACGCATCGTATCCAGTGAGCTCACGTCGAAGTAATCCGTTTTGGCGAAGCGCTTCACGAATCAATGTTGGGAACGACCCCAACTGAGGAAGCTCGTCGAAGTCAGCTACCGCATACCCACTCGCTTGAAGTAGTTCTTGAATGATCATCAGCGTTTCAAATTCGACCAACGCCGACTTGAAGGGGTCCATCAAAGCCTGATGTTTGCGTGCGAAGTCTTGGGAAAGATCCGCGAAAAACCGATCCCATAGAACACCAACATTTGCTGGAGCTGAATACACCAGAATGGTGACGAAGAGCTGGCGTAGTTGATACGGCATTTGGAACTCAGCCGCTTTCGTCAAACACGAAACCCACTCCTCGTCATTCTCCAAGTAGCCAGCCTCCCGCGCCGCAATTTGGAATGTTGGGCAGACAATTCCGCTAACCGTTCTCAAGTCTTCAAACGACGTTGGACCTCTACGCTGACTGAGCAGTAGCCGAAGGTAGAACCGCTCCATATCTCGAGGAGACACGTGAATCATGCGACCAACAGCAGCTTGATACTGTTTCCGGCGAACCCACCTTTTCGGTTGCCCTTTCTCCGGCGCTTTCCAGCAGAACTCTTTGGGGATATCCTGATACAACATCGTCCTGGCAATATGATTCTGAGGCTCTTCACTCGCACACAACTCAAAGAATCTGGTCAGCTTCGTGTGACTACCACGTTCCAAAACCGCCTCCGGGTTTTCCGTCTCGCGAAAGCAAATTGTCTGGCCTCTGACTCGAGATGAACCGTCAGCTGTGTCACCGCATGGGTTTTCCCCTGAATTGTGAAATCGAGCAGGCGCATGCAAGCTTCCACCGGAGAAATGTACCGGGCGCTCAAGAAACGTAGAATCTCATTTGGTTCTCGACGCGCACTCTGCTGCCCTCCTCGGACTTCTTCCACAGTGAGTATAGCCATGTCGGGTCCTTTGTACACATACTTGTACAGGTATTTAACCGCAGTAATATCCGTGCACACTTCGACATTGATGTGGCAGTTGTACTTCTGGGATAAGTACGGGTTGTACGGTACAACCCACTGGTTGATCGTAGCATTGTCGTATTCTCTGCCTTTGAACTTTAGAACACCTTCTTGCTGTCGACGTCGTCTGTACACTGGATATCCATTGGCATTGGCTTGTGTAACTTCTGCTAAGGGCTTCGGATATCCTTTGGTGCACTTGCCGTCCTTCATACACGCGCAGGAAGGGTTTGCAGGCCCGCATGGACCATGGAGCATGCATGACATGACCGTCTCATACAGCTGAGGGTTTGTATCCTTATCTGGGATCTCAGCGCATACCATCTTGTCTACGATCTCGCGCGTTCGAGGTTTGTCTTCTGGAATCGGTTTTGCTTGCAGAGTATTACTGATTCTCTTGAGCATTGATGGCTGAAGGTGCCAAGTTCTTCCCCGGTGCACGACTGAATTTTGCGGAAAACTTGCTACGCTTCCGTGATGATCGCCCTGCTATAATTTTCAAGGCGGAGACCAGC
>NW_003303686.1:288893-291413 GCF_000142945.1 Phytophthora infestans T30-4 | reverse complement strand
TGACAGACGGACGGACAACACACTCCACTAGAGAGGTAAGACTAGCCGTTCGCCGCCGCTACGGGAAAAGTGGCATGGCTTGTTGTAGATGAGGTGCCCGCAAATTTAAGTGCTTCTTGGTGTCGCGTGTTTAGAGAGCGTGGTTCACCCCGTAGATCTTGGCATTGTGTATTTACCCACTTGCCTTTCCGTAGTATCATTCGGCCCCGTATAATATCGTGGTTTGGAACGTTTCCGTTACCCCGTACTACAGGTTGGATGTTGTTTTCGTCAATGGCCCATGCTCTTTCGTGCTCTTCCCGGCTTCGAGGTTCCTGCCCACCCATGGCCCACGCTGCTCAGCGGTTCTGTCCTCTCTCTTGTGGGTTCATGCGCGTTAGTGCGGCCTTTTCGTAAATGCTAACTTTTCTCTGTTCTCAAACGTTTATGTGGGTTGCACTGGCTTCGTGGTAGATACTATTTCGTGACCGTTGGCCTTCCATCGCCGGTGCTCTAGCCGAAGTGTGCTATTCCGTGCTTTAGTGCATTCATGCAGTCGTGATGTTCCGTCGCCCGTGTGTCGTGATCTCCTGATGAAGTGTCATCGACCGCGGTATCACGCTATCGTGCAATCGCGGTGTGGTTATGCTTTCTATGGTATTGTGCACGTGTGGTGCATCTGCGTTGTCCGTGTTATCGTGCTCTACGATGCCATCGTGCTCCACGGTGTGTAATCGTGGTCATACCAAGCCCACCCCTGTGCATTTGGTGGGTGGTCCGCAGTCCGTGCAATCGTGTTCTTGTGTACGGCTGTCCTCCGTGGCTCGGTACGCTCAGGCTCTACACTGGTATGGTGCTCCGTGACTCGGTGATCTCGCGTGGCAGCGTGTTCTCCGATGGTTAAGTGGCTAACCCACCGTCCATACTGTCGTGTTATGTCTGGTGTTGGGGCTGGGCTGTCGTCTGTCTTATCGTTAGCTACCGTAGTGTCGCGCTCCGTGGATCGGTGAGCTCATGTTCTACCTAGGCATCGTGCTCCAAAAATTGATGATTTCTGATTTCCCGTATCTGGCCTCCTGCGGGCTCAGGTTTGGTCGGTTGACTGTGCTCCATGTTTACCCGTGGTGTTGTTGGAGTATTGTTTCTGTGCACTCGCACCGATACGTGTTCTACCGTGGCTTCGACCGTCCGTGCTCTTCCGTAGCCCGTGCTTTTCAGCATGCTGGGGTGTCTATGTATTTAGTTCCCTTCCGTGGCCCGTACGTTCCTGTCATGTTCTCTCCATCTGTTCTTTTCATGGCTGCGTGCTCTTTCATCTTTCACGCTACTTATAAAACCTCGTGGTTTGCATCGGCTAAGTCCTCTATCATCGTCCATGGCCTTCCGTGCTTCGTGTTGCTCTTCTATCCCATCGTGTACATAGTGTAGGTCGGTATTCCTTCGTGTTTCGTGTCCTTGCTTAGACATGTGCATCCGCGCCAGCATAATCACAAACGCTGTTCCCATTTTGTTTGATGTACACAACGTATATTGTTTGATGTACACAACGTATATTGTTGGAAAGTTCACATAATATCTGAAGGTCGCACACTACGCGCGCAAATACAAAGGAAGATGATACTTTTTCCCGGGGGCAGTGTGAGGTGCAGGGGTGTAAGCCACGATAGTCATATTTTAAAGTTTTCACATTATTAAAAATAGTAATACAATTGTTATTTATTATTAAACGCTGATATAATTATTATGTGTACTACTACTACAAATGACTGCAAGCAAAAATATGAAATGCCTTGATAACAGTACTAAGAAAAATTATATTGTAAGTTAAATTAGTACAGCAGTACTACGAAGCCTAAAACATCATTCTAAACTCAATTAGTACTAAAGTTTCGATTGAGGCCAAAATATAAGTCACCAGGGCCTATATATTTTTTCTTCAGCTTCTACGACGACATAGTACGTGTTTGCTCATCGGCGCCTTTTAATTGTGCTAATTAACGCGTACACAGGCAGCGCCCTTTGCGTGAGGTGGCGAACCGCAGCTGAAAATGAGAGCAAAATGAAATTTAAACGGTGCAGTTAAGTACGAGTGTAGTCCACATACAGTAAGTACAGCACATAATATCTGTTTTAGCCAATGGGGGCCGCCTTCGCTGCGCTCGGCAGCTTTTTAGCGAATCGACGCCGCCTTCGCTGCGCTCGGCAGCCAGTAGAACGCCCGCATTTGCGTTACATTTTAGAACCCTACCCTCGGACGGACTGACAGACGGACGGACAACACACTCCACTAGAGGGGGTAAGACTAGCCGTTCGCCGCCGCTACGCGGGGGAAGTGGCATGGTTTGTTGCAAAATGCGGTGGCCCGCAAATTTTAAGTGCTTCGTAAATGTCACGGAACTTTTGTTAGCGGACGTTCACCCCAGAAGAATCTGTGGCTACGGGTACTTAACTATTTGGCGTCCTTTTGTGGGCCGTTGAGCCTCCACATCGCTGGTACTCTGGACCGAAGAGGGCTAATTCCGAGGATTTGGGCGGAATTCA
>NW_003303686.1:286148-287627 GCF_000142945.1 Phytophthora infestans T30-4 | reverse complement strand
AATATGAAATGGGCTTGGATAATAGTTAATATGGAAAAATAATTATTGGTAAGGTTACCATTAGTACAGCCAGTACTTACGAAAGCCTAAAACATCATTTATATATCCAATAAGTACTAAAGTTCGATTATGAGTCACCCAAAGCCTAAACTTTTTTCAGCAGCTCTACGACGATATAGTACGTGTGTGCTCATCGGTGCCCTTCTACTAATGCTAACTAATGCACACAGACACACACAGGCAGCGCCCTTTGCGTGAGCCTTGCGAACCGCAGCTGAAAATGAGAGCAAAATGAAAGTTCGTTAAGTACGATGTGTAGTCCACATACAGTAAGTACAGCACATAATATCTGTTTTAGCCAATGAGAGTCGCCTTCGCTGCGCTCGAGCAGCTTTTTAGTGAATCGACGCCGCCTTCGCTGCGCTCGACAGCCAGTAGAACGCCCGCATTTGCGTTAACATGAAATTAACCCTAGCCGCGGACGGACTGACGGGACTGACGCAGAGCAGACTCCACTAGGGGGGGTAAGACTAGCCCGTTCGCCGCCGCTACGCGGCGGAGGTGGCAGGCTGTAGTCCCAGGGGAACTGGGCTCACGCCTTCGCTGCGCTCCGGCGTAAACATGTTTTATGTAAACGTTATGTACTAAATGCATATGAAATTGAACATTCCTACTCCGAACCAAAGATCTGCCTGTAGACAATGTTCTGGGCGTAGACCCCATCCTCCTCCTCCAGCTTTGGGTACTCGACCAGCGCCTTGATTCTTGATCTTGAAGTAACTCGCGACATCGCAACGTACAGCTGCCCGTGGGAGAAGCAAGGCGTAGCAAGATACAGCCCCAAGTACTGCACCGTTTGTCCTTGCGCCTTGTTAATCGTCATCGCAAAGGCCGGTTGGACAGGAAACTGCTTGCGTCTCAAATGAAACGGAAAGCTCCGAATGTCTCCGTCACTGATGAAAACAATGCGCGGAATCAACACATGTTGCCCTTGTCGCTCACCGGTCATAATTGTGGCGTGGATGACATGTGGCTTAAGGGCCACAATTCGAAGCCGTGTTCCGTTGCACAGCCCTAGATCTGGATTCAGGTTCCGCATCATCATGATAGGCATTCCTACCTTGAGGGTCAATTTGTGGGGAGGCATTCCACTGATATTCATCGAGTGGAGTACCTCCTGCTCGAAGAAATTGCCGTCACCGTCGTCTTGTACAGAGTCGGAAGACATGTATTCCCGCGCCTGTCCAGTTAATCGATCGGTCACCGCTTCATTGATGCGGTGCACGATTGCGTTCGTGGTCGTGAGGATCGTTCGGTTAGCGAAATACTCGTCGGTAGCAACCTCGGGGTTATTAATCTCGCCATACATCTCGTCGATGATCCGATCCATGCCTCTTGGAATAACGCCCGGACGAATTTCCTGGTCCTCATCCTCAGGCACAGGTGGATTCTCAATCAGCATATCGCGCGGGATCTTCA
>NW_003303686.1:284143-285414 GCF_000142945.1 Phytophthora infestans T30-4 | reverse complement strand
TCGGTAGCCGCCTTGTCCCGCTGGAGTTCGCTGTCCGCACAGTTTCGCTTGGATCTCGTCGCGCAATCGAGTCATACGCACGAATTCTTCAAGCGCATTTCAAAGGGATCTTGAATGTAGAATGAGCTGTCCTACCACCCATGAGCAAGAGCGAGGCAATACCGCTAGACGCCACAGCGATGGCGATTTTCCCCGAGAGTCTGACTTTGGCCAGTATGTTTCGAAGCAGTGTAGATTTTCCAGTACCACCCGGGCCATCAACAAAAAATAGTTTCTTGCCTTCCTCCGGGCATTCAACCGCTTCAATAATCTGGTCGTAAACCACCCGCTGACTTTCGTTTAGCTGATCTTCTGTGTTTACAATCGCCTCCAAAGCTGACGCATCGTATCCAGTGAGCTCACGTCGAAGTAATCCGTTTTGGCGAAGCGCTTCACGAATCAATGTTGGGAACGACCCCAACTGAGGAAGCTCGTCGAAGTCAGCTACCGCATACCCACTCGCTTGAAGTAGTTCTTGAATGCTCATCAGCGTTTCAAATTCGACCAACGCCGACTTGAAGGGGTCCATCAAAGCCTGATGTTTGCGTGCAAAGTCTTGGGAAAGATCCGCGAAAAACCGATCCCATAGAACACCAACATTTGCTGGAGCTGAATACACCAGAATGGTGACGAAGAGCTGGCGTAGTTGATACGGCATTTGGAACTCAACCGCTTCCGTCAAACACGAAACCCACTCGTTGTCATTCTCCAAGTAGCCAGCCTCCCGCGCCGCAATTTGGAATGTTGGGCAGACAATTCCGTTAACCGTTCTCAAGTCTTCAAACGACGTTGGACCTCTACGCTGACAGAGCAGTAGCCGAAGGTAGAACCGCTCCATATCTCGAGGAGACACGTGAATCATGCGACCAACAGCAGCTTGATACTGTTTCCGGCGAACCCACCTTTTCGGTTGCCCTTTCTCCGGCGCTTTCCAGCAGAACTCTTTGGGGATATCCTGATACAACATCGTCCTGGCAATATGATTCTGAGGCTCTTCACTCGCACACAACTCAAAGAATCTGGTCAGCATCGTGTGACTACCACGTTCCAAAACCGCCTCCGGGTTTTCCGTCTCGCGAAAGCAAATTGTCTGGCCTGACTCGAGATGAGCCGTCAGCTGTGTCACCCGCATGGGTTTTCCCCTGAATTGTGAAATCGAGCAAGGCGCATGCAAGCTTTCAACCGGAGAAATTGTACCGGGCGCTCAACGAAACGTAGAATCTCAATTTGGT
>NW_003303686.1:260432-283814 GCF_000142945.1 Phytophthora infestans T30-4 | reverse complement strand
GAGCGTGGGGGGAGGCCTCGTTTTTGAAACTCGACAACGTAAATCCGCGCGCGCACTCGTCCCAGAACGCCTTTGGTTTAAATCGTCAAGCGTTGCTTGCAGTTTCTGCTGCCACACGCGAGCCACGATGTCTGGTCGATCTTGAGCTGTCTGGATATCGGAAGGTATCGCTTCAAGAATCTCGTCCCACTTAGGGTTGCACGTTTCAGTCAGGAAGACGTCGGGCCGTCCATACTCCCGAACAATTGCCATCGAATCTTGATACGACTTGTACATGGACCGCGGGCTACCCAGGTGCGAAGCCGGTAGTATGATACGCTTGCCAGCCTGATTAAGAAAGTGGGTTGGTCGTGCTCTACTGCCTCCGTCCCGGTCCGGGTGCACCAATCTGTTCTGGGCCCGGTCATATTCCGACAGCAGCACTTCTCCTTCCGCCAGAGCCAAAGTATCCTCATTGAGCAAAGCGTCTTGAATACCCCTGTATTGATCGGCGCGAAGTGTTTTCTGATTGTCGGCCACCCAGCGAAGCTGTTCTTGCTCACATTTTGCACGCTGATCTACACACCACTGTTGAAATAGACGCCCACCTTGGTGGAGAGCGGACTGATCATCCACTTTCTGATGAAGGCGGAACGCGACGTGTTCACGAAGCGACATCGCCTTCTTGTTTCGATACTCAGCACCATTCGCGAACTCGTCTGTGTAGGTCCAGCCCTTCTCTCCATATGGAAGGAGAAGCGGGTATTGGAGTGGATCGTAATCGGCGTGAGTCTCATACAAACGTAGCAGCCTTTGATCGCGTGTAAACAGAAGTAGATCCCGAGGCTGAGCCAGATTGCCATCCTCAATGAGAGTCGCAGCCACTTCAGACACAGTGGGGCGGTTATGCGTCCTTGGTCGCGAGGAGTTATCATGCAGACGGAAGACCAAGTCTACTGGAGTCTCCGTGTTGTGTTGACGCACTTGCTGCCCAAAGTGGAGGAACCGTTGCGCTAATGGGTTGTGCTCTGCCATCATATCCTCGATGTATAGTAGTGCAACACGATCCAGATCCGCGAATATACCAAGACGTCGCTCCGCGCGGCGTTGCATGTCTGGATCCACAATGTAGATCTGCGCAAACTTGGGTGCTACTCGCGCGCCTGTCCGACGGTCTATGTGGGGGAGGAGAGATCCTAGGTAGTGCCCCATAGCCCCTTGAATGCGATATGTGTACACCCCGTGTGTACCCGCAACGCTCTCGTCTTGATGCACATTTTGAAACGATCGGTTTGAGCACGAAGCACCAATCGATGTAAACGCGAAGGCTTGGTTGTAAGCACGAATTTGACGGCGGAACTCGGGATCTCCGTACAGCTGAAGCAGCTTCCGTGGCGCGGGGTGCAGTGGAGGCAGCTTTACCCTGCCTGCCAGACAGCATGATATCGCAGACTCGCCAGGCCATTTCCAAGCATTGCAGATCGGACAAACGTTTGTGGCCGGGAGCTTGTGGCGACTGTTCACCACGTCGTTACCCGTTATCATGGACGCATCAAAATCTTCAAGGGATATTAACGCGTGTCCATGACGGGTGCATTGGCGTCTAGTGCGCACCCGCTCGAGCTCCTGCAGGCGCTCTTCTTCTGTCTGGCGGGATCGTCGATCCGCATGTCGTTGCCGGTCTAGCCCACGTTCGGCTTCCCGTTCATGTTCAGACTGCTCCGCTCTGTGTTCTGCGTGCTGCTCCCTGTTAGTAGCCCGAAGCGCGGAAATATCATTTTCATCCATCAATTGTCGATTCTCAGCGCGAGCCAGAGTGTTGATCTCTCGCTCGCAGTCCCGGTCGTGTTGGCTCAAACCAGCACGTCTTTCTTGTAGTCGGGTTCTCTCTTGCTCGCGTCGTTCGTTAAGTTCCTGACCGCGCAATTGGGCTCTACGGGCGCGTTTGCGTTCAGCGTCTTTCTTCCGAGTACGATCACGCTGAGAGAGCGTCATATTGGCTCTTCTGGTACGGGCCCTCTCAGCATCCCCGGCACGGCGGCGGTCTATGTGGGATAGTGTATCGCTGTTTCCGCGAGCGCGCTGCCCAAGCGAGACAGGGGTTCGCTCTTGAACAGTAGCTTGTAGTACGACAGGCACTGCCAATGAAGCCACTTCGGTGGCACCCGCTATATATGCTGCCTCCATCTGGGCCGCAAACCGGCGCTGATGTACCGCAGGATCGGACTCTTCCGTCTTCTCCTCCTGATCTTCAATACGATGAGCCGGGAACTTCCGTCGCTTCTGTGACGTCTGGCTCGTCTTGGTGTACGCTGAGGGCCTTCAGCTCTTTGTTCAGGTCGTATCGTTTCTTCCTGCGCTTGGTCTGACGTCGTTTTCGTGCATCCTTTTCCTCTCGCATGGGTGTCGCGTTAATGCGTTCGTTCTCGTGCAGGGCCTCCTCGAGTTCCTCGCGCGTCCTCTTTCGCTTACTCCGAGCCATAGTTCTGCGAACACGAAAACGTGACGCGTTAGACAATGTCTAAGTGCACCGCACGTAGCAGTAGTTTTCATAAAGTAGTGTGTTGGAATATGCGTACTACCCGGGATTGCTTGCCCCCATCAAGGTTATCTCCGATCACTTATCCCACAGTCACGAACCGTGAGGCCCGGAGCGGTTTTAGTTTGCAAATTGTGCAGTCGAATCTTCAGGGTTGGGCCCCCGGATAGTACTGTAGCTTGAGGTGCGATATCCTTTTGCCAAAAGGCGGCCGTTAATTGCAAAGGCTGGTTATTGATAGGCTATTACAGCCCCCATCCCATCTGTCGGTTAAAAGAGGCCAGTTACGGTACCCCTCCTGACCAACTGCACGCACGCAATGTGCGTGCCCATCAATAACCATTAACGACCGGCTCAACTGGTTCGCTGTCGGGTTTGCGGTCAATGGACCAGGTGCCAAATGTGCTCTCGCGCAGAGTGGGCGGTGGGATAAAGCCCCAAGAACCTAGAGGGCTCTGGAACTAAATCCCCATAGCACGGCTACCTACTTGCAGGATAAAATCCCGCAAGTTATAAGCTACCCCCTAAGCAGCCCCAGGAACCTCGGACTATCTGTGTATGTGTGTCTTGCTAGCTACTAATGTAAACTAACATGCATACACGCAGCGTACCTTGAGTAACGTGGCGTTCCGCGGCTTCCGTTTTGAAAATGGGGGCAAAATGAAAATTTGAACTGTGCATTTTAAGTACGATGTGTAGACCACATATAATATGTACACCACATATTGCAATTTTAGCGAATCGAGGCCGCCTTCGCTGCGCTCGGCAGCCAGTAGAACGCCCGCATTTGCGTTACATGAATTAACCCTAGCCGCGGACGGACGTACGGACGGACAGACAACACACTCCACTAGGGGGGTAAGACTAGCCGTTCGCCGCCGCTACGCGGCGGAGTGGCATGGTTTGTTGGAGATGAGGTGGCCGCAACTTTAGTGCTTCTTGGTGTCGCGTACTTTGTGAGCGTCGCTCACCCCAGTAGGTCTTGGCTTCGTGTATTTAGCCACTTACCATTCCGTAGTCTCATGTGGACCCGTATAATAGCGTGGTTTGGTACCCCGTACTACAGGTTGGATG
This sequence comes from Phytophthora infestans T30-4, assembly GCF_000142945.1. Classification (NCBI taxonomy): domain Eukaryota; phylum Oomycota; class Peronosporomycetes; order Peronosporales; family Peronosporaceae; genus Phytophthora; species Phytophthora infestans. The sequence continues at coordinate 280,222 of NW_003303686.1, read as the reverse complement.
TTATGTTCTTCAGTGGCCGGCGCTCTTTCCTGCTCATCCCGGCTTCGTGGTTCCTGCTCATCCAGGGCTCACGCTGTTCAGCGGCTATGACCTCTCTCTTGTGGGTTCATGCGCTTTAGTACGGCCTTTTCGTAAATGCTAACTTTTCTCTGTTCTCAAACGTTTATGTGGGTTGCGCTGGCTTCGTGGTAGATACTATTTCGTGGTCGTTGGCCTTCCATCGCCGGTGCTTTAGCCGAAGTGTGCTATTCCGTGGTTTGGTGACTGCATGCAGTCGTGTTGCTCCGTCGCCCGTGTATCGTGCTCTCCAGGTGAGGCTCCATCGACCGCGCTATCACGATATCGTGCAATCGCGGTGTGGTTTTGCTGTATATGGTATTGTGCCCGCGTAGTGCATCTGCGCTGCCCGCGTTATTGTGTTCTACAATGGCATCGTGCTCCACGGTGTACAATCGTCACCCCAAGCCCCCCCCGTGTAATTTGTGGCTGGGCCACCGTCCGTGCAGTTGAGTTCTAATGTACTTCTGTCCTCCGTGGCTCGGTAAGCTCAGGTTCAACACTGGTATCGATCTCCGCGGCTCGACGATTTTCTGACTATAGCTCCGCGGCTGCGTTCTCCCATGGCATAGTGGCCCAGACCATACTATCTAGTTATCTTGTGGTGTCCCGGTAGATCTGCCGTTTGTGCTTCGTATTTTACCGTGCTTCGTGGTCTACGTGTTGTATCGTAGGTGATTTCCGTGCTCTGTAGCAGCTACGTGCTCTAGCCCGGTTTTAGGTAGAGAGTCAAACAGAGTCCGTGACTCTTAGTGCTTTCATAGATTTACATGCTAATTGCATCGGCCCGCTTCCGTGCTTTGTAGCTCTGTGTCCATATTTGTTTCCCCTCCATCGTACATACTGTTTCGTACTGCCCTACAAATCCAGTTCGATAAGCTCGCACCTTCTCCTAGGCTCACGCCCTGTCCTAAGCTCCCATACAACGCACCTAAACACGAAAGTAATTGTGACCAATGGAAAACATTTATTTTTAGCCAATCAGTTTTTCTGGTGGTTACGCGGATGTTTGTTGCGCTGGCGAGGTTTCCAGCGACGACGGCGGCGATTAATGCGCTCCTGGACAACGCGCCGCGGCGGTTGTGGGGGGCCCATAGCGGCGGCAACTAAGGCCAGGCTTTGTTGGCGCGAATCAGTGGCTGGCTTCGGTTCTGGTGTGCGTGGGCGGTGCTAAAACGCCTGGCTGTATGGACCAGAGGCGCACGCGATGCACCTGCGGGCACCCGCTCGAACCTCGCCCTGTGCGAATGCATCCCATGCTAAGAATTGTTCGCAACAGGCGCACAGCCGGAGCTGCAGCCCTAGACCGTCTGGCTCGAGCGGGGGGTGCACAATGACCGCCTGGCACGTCGAGCACATGGGAGGTAAACGCTCCATTGGAGAAATGTTTTATTAGAAACATTTTTATCTAATTAGTAATATTATTTTTTAAGTATTAAACTAAGTATTTCGAAGTATTGAATTACTACTTTGCTAAAATGCGATCCAGTGGTGTCGCCAGGGCCTAAAAAAAATCAACAGCGCCTACGACGATATAATAGTACCGGTGTGCACGTCGGCGAAGCCTACCAATGCAAATTAACCCGCACACACGCAGCGCCCTTTGCGTGAGGTGGCGCTCCAGCGTTAAAAATGGGGGCAAAATGAAATTTGAACGGTGCAGTTAAGTACGATGTGTTGACCACATACAGTGTGTACACCACATATTGCAATTTTAGCGAATCGAGGCCGCCTTCGCTGCGCTCGGCAGCCAGTAGAGCGCGCGTATTAGCGTGAGGATTATTAACCCTAGCCCGTTACGGACGGACTGACGGACGGACAGACAGCACACTCCACTAGGGGGGTAAGATTATATTGACATATTATGTCAACGATCGCTACAGTGTGCAACGATAAACAATGTAGCTTGTACTTCGAAGTACAACGAGTACCGTATACTACGTAGTAACTAGCAATGAAACTTACACACCATTACAGAATTATATAGACCGAGCAAAGCAAGCGTAACTCGCAGTTCACAAATCTGGAATGAGAGTTGCGCTTCAAGCGCTGACTGTATCGTGGACAATACTGTACGGTGCACATTATTATTTACAGACGACTATATATCCGCAATAGACCGGTGCAATGTAAATACTTATGCTTGGGGCTGCATTCAAGAGGAAACATATATTGTTTGAGTTTTGATGAGACTTTCTGATGTACTAATAGTACAGTTTTGTACCGGTACTGTGTTTAGTAACGTCTTTGTTGAATCGTAAGCAGGTGGTGTCTACGATTCTATCTTGACGTTTGACTTACAGTGATATATACACTAGCCGACTGCGTCCTCAGCACCCCCATTTCCTCCAATCGTCTCCGCCTCACCTGGCCCGAGAAGGTAGCCATCCTCGAGAAGGCTGCTCGCCCCACCTAAAACCAACCCGTGCAAAAAGGAGCTAACTGAAATGGAATCTCCTAAGCGCAGAACCCTCCGCCAACCGTAACAGCGTCGCACCCAGCTAAACTGTAACTGCCTCCTGGTTGCGCATGTCTCGCCATGTTCTCAAAGACTCAGACGCTCTCCACACATATCACGAACACATCTGCTGGGAATCTCACTCTCGTTCTCCATCCAAGATCGCAATACTCTCCAATTATCTCTCAACTCAATCATATATGCACATCATCTCTTTCTTAATTTATATCAGGCGTTCCTTATTCAGGCAGATTTCTGTACTGTGTTTAGTAACGTGTGTTTAGTAACGTGTATGTTGAATCGTAAGCAGGTGGGAATCGTGCTCACGATTCAACATAGACGTGCGCAGACAAATGCCGTGTAAGCAGCTCGAATTCCACGTTGGCAGTACGTGATCACTGGTTTCGCCTTGTCAAGATGGAAAATGTCCATGAACACCTTGTCGAGCTCTTCCTTGGTCTTGAACTTTCCGTTCTGAGTGAAATCCACGCCTTCCATCCAATTAAAGTTCACAGCTCCGGGGACGTGACCAGTCCGTGCGTTGCCGTTGGCATCCTCTCCCCAGTACTCGCCAGGGGATCTGGCGTCCACAAACTGCGTGGAGGGATCAGCGATCCCTTTCTGCACAGCTTTAAAGCCGACAAGCTTCTTAGTGTCCACAGGTTGCATCCAGAGATCTGAGGGCGTTTCCCGGGCTTCAGGTTCTCCTGTCTCTACTGTGTTATCGTCAGAAACCCACTCTTTGACACCTCCGTCCAGCACCTTAAGTTGCTCGAGTGGGAAGCCATAGTGACGGAAGACCCACCACATGCGCGTGGCCTTGAGACTCATTTCGTCGTCATAGAACACGAGCGTCGCGTGTTTGGGGACTCTCAGCTCCTTCACCACGTCTGCAAATAGTTGTGAGCTCACGACGCCCGTGGACTGCGGCGTCGGGTCCTTGAAAAAAGATGATGCCAATGTGAGGGGAAGAGCGTCGGGGATGTGGCCACGGGGATACGAGGCTGGGTGGTTGCAGTCAAGAAGCAGCAGCTCCGTGTTACCAGTCTCCTGAGTGTTGCGCACCCATTTTGAGTCGACTAGAGCTGAAAAGGATCGATTTGATGCAGCGAAGCGGCGCACAAGCTGAGAACGAGCATGCAGCAACAGCAGCATAGTGTGATAAATGGACAAGTGGAATGATAAAACGTGTCAATTACAGTTAATTTGGACAGAGCCACATATTATACTACTTTTCCTTTAATACAAACTAGTACTACTTCATAGTACTGTGTTTATTAGGTCCTGAAAAACTATTGGTAAATAGTGTTTTTAAAAACAATTTTCATGAAACGACGAGTTTTGTGACTTCCACCTACTTCAAGAAATATCTAAATATTATCGCTCTAATAGTATTGTGCACCACTAGTAGTAGTACAATTTGTATTTTTACACACAATATGGATAAAAAAATTAAACCTTTTTACCTAAAGCGAAGCGTAATTCACTCATGAAGCGCACATTATTATAGTGCTGAGTGGTTAATCATACAAATAATTGCACACGCTTGGGCGTGGTGGGCAAATGAGTACGTGCATTTTGACCTAGGTCGTTCGGCCCAAAACACCCGCACGTAGTTCGAGTGTGGTCCATTATGTCATTCACAAAGCTGTTTAGAGTGTTCATTTGAGGGGGCGGGTATTATTCATAACCTTTCATTGATATGGAATGGGCATTGCATCTCACTACATGTAGTTATCCTTGTAGCAATGTGTTGCCGTATCTGTCGCGCTACCACGTCTACGCTGGGGTGCCGTAACATCGTTAGATGCGTGCAGTCTGAAATGGTAGATACAGCTGTGATATCAATTCCAAGTGCTCGATACAGCGAGATGTCTGCGCTCCACCGCTGCGTCATGTACAAGTCAGCTTGGAGCCACACTGGCGGCTGTGAACTGGAACACGCAGTCTCCACTTCCGCCGTTGTGTACGGCTGGTACATCTCTTCCATGGCGCAAAAGTGGATATAGTTGTCTCCTAATGGACGTAGCAGGGCGTCTCCGAATGCTTCATTCGTATACTGTTCAATGCGAAGTCGAGTCGCAGTCGCTTCCTCCTCGGTAACTTGCTTGGAGCTCGGCATCTCGAATGGTAGGCCGTCCAGCAGAATAAGAGGCACAAGTTCGTGTCCCTCTCTCACCGCTAAGCGTGCTACTTCGTGGGCTACACGGCAGCCGAACGAGAAGCCTCCGAGAGCATACGGACCTGCGTTCTGACGAGTATGGATACTATTCCAGTAGAATTTAGCGAGTTCTTCAAGACTAGAAAACTGCGAGTTGGTTGCTTGAACTCCGACGACCGCAAGCGGCAATTGTCGAGCTAGTTCCAGCAGGTTCCAGACAGTCCCGTCAGCGTCATGAAACAGGAAAACTGTGCGTGTATTCTTCGCTGTGGGCCAGTTAGGTGGCACTAGCGTCTCCGATGTCCACTGACGTAAATCCACCATCGAAGCTGCACAGCGATGACGTGCGGAAGAACTGCTCAAGGGCTAAGGAGAGTCCCCGTGCTTGCGCAAGAGCAATCGCTCGGATAGCCGCCAGCGAATCGCCACCCAGTTCGAAGAAAGACTTGGACATTAAGTTCGCTTCGAGTTTGTCGTCCATGTCTTGGTCACCATCCACAGGCTGGAGCTCTAGAGCCTGCATCCACACCTGCCGTAAAATGTCCGTAGCTAACTGTACTGTAATAGTAGACTCTTTCTTTTGTTCTCCAGGACGAGAGTCTGTCGAGTTTGAGCCAGCCCAACTTGCGAGCGTTCGAAGATCGATCTTCCCGTTTGGTGTGCGTGGCCAGCTACTGACAACTTGAATCGACTGAGGCACCATGTGAAGTGGAAGGTGCTGGTCAAGATACGCGCGTAACTCGGTTAAATAACCGTCTCGGACCGATAATTCGTCGATACTCTCAGCTGGCATGACGAAAGCTACGAGCGTCGACGACATTTGCTGTTGCTTCTGACCGGGCGAGGTCAACTGAGGAACTGAGAGCACCTCAGCTGCCTTGATGCTTGAAGAGCGCAGTAGAATGTTGCGCACTTCTTGTAGCTCGACTCGCATCCCATGAAGCTTCACTTGGGCATCTGTGCGTCCGAGAAACACCAACTCGCCACTAGGTAGCCATTTCACCAAATCCCCAGTTTTGTACCATCTTCGTGTTCGCTTCTGAGCTAGTGACGCGATTTCTTCGAGTTTTTTGTGAAGAACGAACGAGTTCTCGGTGAGTTCTGGACGACGCCAATAGCCACGAGCCACCCCTGCTCCACCAATGTACAACTCACCAGGGACGTTCACTGGAACGAGTCTTCTCTGAGCATCCAGCACTACCACCGGATGCTCGTCTATCGGTTTTCCGATGGGTACACTATGAAGTCCTTGAAAAAGACTTGACTCGTTCTGCATCGCCAGTTCTCGAGGCATCCGAAAAGCTGTCGAAGTTATCGACGCCTCAGTGGGTCCGTATTCATTGACAAGACACGTAGAACAGGCCGGGTGTTTCTTGTAGAATTGACGTGCAAGTTCAATGGGAAAAGCCTCACCCGCCAGTATAACGTGCTTGATGGAAGCTGGAAAAGTATCACCGTTTTCACTCATATAGTCCACGATCAGCGAGAAATATGACGGCACAAATACACAAAACGAGATGTGAGGAGCTTCCAGCAGCACATTTCGCATGTACTGCAGATCGTGGAGCCCCTTTGGACGAGTGATTCGTGCGCTTCCGCCAACGAGTAAAGGCGAAAAAAGTTGAGATAACGAGCCGTCCAGAGTCGTCGATGTGCTCTGGAGGAAAACGTCACTTGACGTCACTTCATACGTGCGTACTGTCCACCAAAGAGTTGTCATCAAAGCAGCGTGAGGCACCACAACGCCCTTCGGATTACCTGTCGACTAATATTTATGGTTAGTAAAAGAAAGGATCACAATAAGAAAAAAATACCGTACCCCAGAGGTGTAGAGGATGTAAGCAGTTGCTGTATCGGGGTCTAGCTTCTGTCTCTTCAGAAGCCTCGATTCGCTGTCAAACTCGTCATCTCTTGCACATCCATCGCTAGACGAGGTTAGACGATCTACATCTTCGTAGTTTAAAACTCGTGGGGCAAGTTCTTCCTCTGACTCTCGTGACGACACAAACGCAGCGATCTCTGCGTGTTTCCGTTGCGTGATGATCACTTGAAGTTCGCTATCACGAGTCATATAACGCAGACGCTCACGAGGAAACTCGGGGTCAAGCGGCACAAAAACTGCCCCCAACCGCAATATTCCGATCATGGCTGCAACATTTTCCACTCCTCGATCCAAGAGCAGACCGATATGAAGCTCAGCGGAACAACCAGAGATATCCAGCATGCACAAGGCTCTGGTGACGCGGCAGCTGTACTTCCACAAGTCCTGGTATGTCCACTGCGTGCCCTCAAAGTGAAGGGCTGGATGATCCGGGGTTTTCCACACTTGAGCAAGCAAACATTCGTCTAGAAACTCTGAAGGCGGTCTAAGTAAAGCTGGAGGCCTTGGCATACCCCATACAGAGACAAGCTGCTCTCGTTCGGACCTGGAGAGCATGGAAATGGCTGGAGATCTCACTAAAGCAGTAGGAGAGCTCGTCACTTGTTCCATTAATGCCAGATAATATCTCGAGAACCGTTCGACCGTCGATCGCATAAATCGAGCCGTGGGGTACTCTAAGGACCCCTCTAACACGCGCTCTGTACCTCCGTTAAGGCGACGATATCTCATGGACAACATGAGGTCGAATTTGGCAGACTGATGTGGTAATTCCAGCTCCGTGTACTTGGTACTCGACGTATCCTCACTTTGTTCCCAAGAAAACATAACCTGGAAAAGTGGATGTTGCCATCGTCGTTCAATGTCGTCGTTGCTGTGAGCTGAAGCACGTAGGTGTTCCAGAACCTTGTGGAAAGGAATCTCCATGTTGTTGTAGGCGCCCAGCACAACTTTGCGAGCATTTTTCAAGAAACTCTTGAAATCTTCATCTCCTGCGAATTTTCCGCCGAGACGCAGCGGTAGAGTGTTAACGAAGTATCCCATGATGTCCTGCAACTCAGCAGCGTCTCGTCCGGACGAGGGAGCACCGATCACAAAGTCTTGTTGACCAGATAAACGCTCCACTAGCAAGTAGAAGACAGCGAGGAGACCCATGAAGATACTCGAGCTCTGGGAATGACAGAGATCTGAGAAAGCTTTTTGCAAAGCAGATGATGACCTGAACACGACGACGTCACCTTTTGCTGTGGTCGCTTCTGGTACGGTGGACTCTTGACCGTCAGGTGTGTGAGGGTCCTCCTTGTCAAAGGGAAGCTTAAGTAACAGAGGCACCCCACCTTCTGTAAGTTGCTGTGTCCAATACTGTAACAACGGCGCAGCCACACCGGATCGCATTCGTGAGCGTTGCCAAACTGCAAAGTCTCGGTACGTCAAGTGAGAGGCACTAGATGTCTTCGTCTCCATGTTCTGCACGATCCCTTGTATTGTAACGTGATCATCGTGCAAAAAACGCTCATAGCGTTCAAGAAAATCGCTCCAGAAAAGCTGACTGGAGGCTGCATCCGTGACGATATGGTGCAATACTACTGCAAGGATCCATTGCGAGGTGGATTCCTGCTCAGAGCACGTAATTGCATACACCCGAAGCGGTGCATGTCGTGCCAAATCAAACGGTTCGTCAATGGTTTTTGCCACAAAAGAGGCAAGTTCCGCGTCTTGCAAAAGCCCCTCACTACACCTACATGTATACTTCAACAATTCAGTCTGTATGACTCTAACGACTCCCAATTCATCTCGAAAATGTGACAGCGGATACACAAACTGCCGCGGTTGCCCTCCACTATTCGTGTCAACATCAAAGCACGTACGCAGCATCTCGTGCTTGGCCATCAACGCATCACAAGTTCCCTGCAACGCAGCGAAATCCAAAGGCAAATCACTGAGCAGCAATGCCCGCACCACATTGTATGTCGTGCTGGATGGCTGTAAACGTTGCAACGCGAACATCTGCAGCTGTGGATACGACAATTCGCAGCTCAAAGCTCCTGTCCTCACGGCCAATCCAGGACGCAACTTGAGCCCTGTCTCTTCTGGGTGTTTGTCATAGTCGTCGAGCATTTGTGCCACCGCATTCTGTAGTGTTTTCAGTCGCCGAACTCTCGAGCTCTTCAGAGTTTTGTTGTGGTGCGTCGGTGGACCTCCAGTCCGCGAGAGCAGCAAAAGTTGCAGCCAATGCACTGCCACGTCCACTTGCTCGGCGTCCAGAGCTTGCGTTAAAGCCGCCACATCCGTCGCCTCAGTCTGACTATTGGTCAAGCTCTTGTCGCGTAAAATGTCGATCCTTGCGCTCTCATCCGCTTCGTGCATGGCTGAAGACGCAGTTAGATGAGCGGTGCTGCGGCAGTTGAAAAACCGTTTCGAACACGGCGTTTTTCAGCCAATCGGGTGGCGTGGTGCAGTTTATGTCCTTTCCTGTGTGGTTTTCTTCCGTAAATACTGTAATTTCGACCAAATTTGGGGCGATTTCGTCAAAAGATCATCTCTCACGCTGCCCAAAATGTGCCGGACGATGTTGCTACCACCGAATTTAGATGGACATTAATTGGCTTTCTTCGGTAGTGCTGTACTGGTTATAATCTGGTGCAAACATATGGGAAAAGGTTACCCATCAAAGACGGTAATTAATGTTTATCTTCGGTTTGGTGTGAGAAATATACACCACAAAGGCCCAATCTTTGTGGTTCAAGTCTATATATAGAAGTTGTGCGACTTAGCATTTTTTCGATGCATGTACGCGTGGGACCAAATGTAGAACCAAACAAAAGTAGAGTTGTGTATATTTTTGGTATACAAATGTATATCACAAAATTGTTCAACAGGAAGGAATGAACTTACACGTCAATGACAACGGACTCTCTCTCAATGAAAGCAATTGCTTTGTACAGCAGACGCATGCGCAAATACGGCACAAGATTGTAGACACAATCGTTCCAAATGGCGCCACTTAAAAGCATTTCCAGTATGGCAATGCTCCACACGCCACAGGAGCTGGAATCTTGTTGCGTACACCAGGTAATGCGCTCATAGTGCAGCATGTCTTCAAGACCCAAAATCTTCTCAACCACTGCACGCACACTCGTCTCGATGGTAGTGTAGTTTGCATCGGATTGAAGTGGGTCGAACATGAAACAGATTATCTTCTTCTTGTCCACGAGAAACGCTACCCAGTGTAGATTGAGATTCATAGCACCAATTACACGTTGGTTTTGGGGATTACAAGCACCCGATCCTTTTGCCACACGTTTCTTTTGCTCAGGTAGCGCGAATCCATGGTAACTTGGACTCACAACTCCAACATTGCGATATTCGTCGCGCAACATAAGCAGGTAAACGAGAATCGACGTTGTGTGCAGCCAAAGATTTTCACGCATGTCCAAAATTTGATGTCCAGCTACGAGCTCCCCCGGTACTCGATTCACAGCCAGATTAAGAGCATAAACGCATCGTTTGTGATGGTTCTTCAAATTTAACATAATACAGTTTTTCTGTTAGTATTCGGTGTACCTTCGGTTGTGGTACTGTACGAGCATTACCTTCGTTATGTGACTGGTGTCCACGAATGGATAGCGAATGTCTTCAACTTGCCGTTCCACATCGTCGATCCACTTCATCGTACGAGCCACCAACTTGAAGTGATTGCGAGCTTCGATTATACTGGCCATAGCATCCAGCTGGTCCAATGTAGCACTTCCGTAATCTGACCAGTACGCGAGTAGGTTGATATTCTCTGCTGCCTTGATAGCTTCAATGCCTTCAATGACCTTGGTTAACGGAGGAATCTTCGTCACAACTGGGACTTTTTGGCCCACATTAAAGGGTCTGACCGAAACTGGTCCGTGCAGTTCAACACTTGGAATTTCAAGGGCCTCCACCATATCTTTAGCCTGAAATGCGCTGAATGGCCCATCCAGAAGCGCAGCCACCTCATCGAGCTTAACAGTCCTTGTCTTCTTTCCTTGGCGATATTTTGCAGCTAGAGCACGCGCATTTTCCTGGTCTTTCTTGCTCTGAGCCTGCTTTCTCTGAGCTTTTGTCATGCCACTAATCACGGGTCGGTCTGCGAACTCCCATGTTACTGCTTGTGCGGGCCCTAGCGTCGGTCCAGCCTTTGGATTATCTTTCTGTGTAGTTTCGGCTGCATTTGGTGTACGTTTAGTTTCAATTTCTTCACATTCTTTAACAACCGTATCACTTTTGCCTTGAGCTGCAGTATCCTCTACATCGGTCAAGAGTTCGTCATTGTGATGTGGTGGGGGCGAGACCTCAGCAAATGACATCTGGGATAAACGTGCACCAGTGGCCGAAGGCATCTGCGACAGCCCGGGAAAAACTGGAACTCCCTGACTTGAATACTCCACCACACATCCAGTGTTGAGCGCCGTGTAAAAGTCCTCAAGCCACCGCAACGCGACTCGGTACGTCGGAGTCGACTGCAATACCATGCGGTCGATAATTTTGTCAGTGACTTCCTTCGCCTTGCAGTACATGTCGGGGCTGTTCAGTGCCTTCTCCTTGGGGAGTGCAGGACACGTAACTTGCTTCATACCACCAGAAAGCACTTCACCGTCTCCAATGTTATCAACCGAACTGTGGACAATCCATCTTGCGGGGAATGAGCGCATGGGAGGAATCATTGTCTCGAAATTACAAGTACTTCTGACGAACATCACATGACGACACGGTAGTATGCAAGTCTTCATAAAGATACAGTCACACGAATTCGTCTACATAACACACGAGCTAGTTAATTAATCATGTACCAAAAGTACACAGAAAATTACATAACCAACACAGAACACTGTACATACCTGAGTGTCCACTACATGAACTTGGCCGGACCCTGGACTCGTCACCCTCGCCGTTCCTTGAGCTACGACTTCCACCTGGTAATCTGCACCGGGACCCGTCGCTAATGCATGTTGCGAGGCCACTAAATCGAAAGCGAACGTGCTCACGTGCAAAGCCAAAGACGAAAGTTCTGCGTCTTCGTCACACCGGGAAGGCCTGCTCCCAACCTTGTGATATTCCGCGAGATACTGTTCCTCTGCATACTCTTGAAGGGTAATCAGCGTAGATAGAAGCTGGTCGATAGTAAATGAGTCATTTATGACATCTTTGATCTTGCCCCACTTTGACTCAATCCTGTTATTGGTATTGTTTGTCAAGTGGGGGACGTTGCCGCGCTGGTAAGAGACCCACTTCTCTTGACTGTTGTCCCAGTTCTCCATAAATGTCCTGTATAACTGGTGCCTTGTATCGCCACCAAGTTGCTGCAACATTGCTCCACGAGCATCTTCATACTCCTTTATTGAGGTAGCGTAAACCAGAAGCCTCACCAAACTTTTCATTTCCTTCTTCACGGCGGGTGCCAACCTGGTGACCTGTTTCTTCAACCATGTAATCACGTGCCACTGGCAGAGCAACTGGCGGGCGTCAGGAAACATCTCCTGTAGTACTTCCTTCTCATGGACAGCTTTGTCGGTCATAATCACGCGTATCTTCGTCCATTCGGGATTGTTGGCTTTGAAAATCTCCACTACGCGCCGCAAATTGACTTTGTGCTCACTTTCTACAAGAGCATGGTGTACGTATTGGCCCTAATGGACGTGTTAGATTAATAACTAATGAATAAATCATCTAGCTTTACACGCATACCTTTCCGAATACATCGTGAGCTACAAAGCTGAATAACTTGTACCGATTGACGTTCGTGCTATGAGTGGAATCGACCATGACGACCTCAGGAAAAGCCTTGAACAATCTTTTCATCTTTGCGGTGTGGAACGTGGCGACACGAGCAACGTCTGTCTCACAGTCGACCAAAACGTCAGCAGAGTTTCCGCCGTTTTGCCTATCAAACTCGTCCAGGACTGCAAACGCCCTCTGAGCATCGTTAAGCCCCGCCTGCTCCTTCATCTTATGCCGCTGCACCGTATTATGAACGTCACGGAGAGTAGTTCTCTTGCCTATGCTATAACACCAAAGAAAAACAGAAAAATATCATTAACCGAAAACATACCAAACAAGTGATGGTATGTACCTGTGCGCTCCCGTAAGTACTTCAGGATTCCCTGAGCACTAGCTCCTGCCTTGCGAAGTACTTCGACATCATTCGTCAGCCGCGGGTCCTTGACAATCCTGTTCTCTGCGTAGTTCTCCCAAATGCGCTTGTTCAAGTTGTGGTTGTGATTCCCCGACGTGGTTACCCTCACGTACCACGTACCACTAATGCTGGAAGTCACCCGCGCGTTCACTCTCGCCGTGCACTTCGTATCACGAACCGAATTGTGTTTTCTGGATCCTTTGCCGCGGGGCTCATACGGCTGACCATGGGTGCACACGAGCGTCTCCGAGTAAGTTTCCCACTGCTTGGGAGCCAAACGAACATCTTTCCGCTTCCTCTTTCCGGCCGCCATGGTCTTCTTCGCAGCCCGAAGTATCTGCTTGCTCCGTACCTTGACAGACGTGCTTGTCCGCTTGGAAAATTGCTGGAAAGACTGGACTTGGTGGGCGTCAAAAGCAGCGTGGAACTCCTCCCAGGTATTAAACATCTTGGTACCTGGTTGGAAGAATGAATCACCAGCGTCTTGTTTCTTCTTAGTAAACGTTTGGTGTACATTCGGTGATAAATTCGGTTTGTCTTCGGTATCACTTGAATCATCACTTGAATCATCATTTGCGTCCAAAACGTCTCCACCATCGCCTTCACTTTCGACTTGGGTGGTACCACTGGCGGCACCATCGCCGCGATCTCCATCATTCTCGGCCAATAATCCTTCAGATCCCCCTTCCGCTGCATCACTTTCGCCACTCTCCCCTTTGGTCTTGTCGTCTTCGTAATCGGAGTCACTGCAAGACACAGACGGTTCGCTATCGACTTGATCAATAGCCTCCAGCGCCTCGTGAAGCGCAGCGTTGTAGTTCCTTGAGTTAGACTTCTTGCGGGACCTTGGCCCTGTCGTCGCTTGCTTTCGGGGGATCTTCAGCTAGCAGCGTAGCAGCGGTACTGCGCGTCACCATCGTCTTCCCCTCGGCCACGAGACGTGCCGCTTGCTTTTGAAGCTTTATTCGCATGAGTGTTTCAGTATGATACGCCGCGCGATCATTGCTGCCTCGGTCGTGAATTGGAGACGGGGGCAGTTTCTTCAAAGCTGCTAGCGTATCATCCCATTCCTTTCGCTTTTTGTCACGAATCCGGATGCGATCCAGCTCTGCACTATCCCGCAGCGTGCGGTCCACACGCCCGTAGCCTGGATACGGTGGAGAATTTGAACTGTCGCCCTGTTAACATCATAGCAGAGTGTGACGGGGTCACACAGCACCTTGCGCTAGAGGAAGTTATCTTCCGAGAGTATACAAACTCTCAGTGAACGGCAGTTCACAGGTCCCCTCTTTAATTAAAGAGAGCGAAGTGACCTAAATAAGGTAGATTGTAAACTGAGTATATTTATAGGTAGGTTAAGTTTGAGGTTAATACAAACTATCAGTTACCTATAGTAATGCAATGTCATTTAACCAATGGTTGGTTTTGAATGACCTTGGTACCTTGTACCAAATATCCCGGAGTATGACATGTCATACTCCTGAAGTGTGAAGTGTCACACTTCATGTAACCAGGGTACACTTAGTGCTACGTACCCCGTTACATCCTCCCCCACTTAGGTTCGGTTTACCGACCAATCAGAATGAAGAGATGTTCGTCACAAACTCTCATTCTCAAAGTCGAAAACCATCGACTCGGCCGCGCGAGCGCGGCGGAGGCTCACTTTACAGTTAGAGCCTCGAGCAGCAACCTGTGCGCTCTTCGTCAAGGTCTCCACTTCGACCGTTAACATGCCTCGTGGCACTGCTAAGAGCGGTGCTAAGACACGCTCCAAGGCTGCAGCCGGTAAGGCGCAGGCCAAGAGCACTAAGCCTCACGGCAAAGGCTCTGCACTCAAGGAGGCTACTCAGGTGGCCTCCGAGGCGATCGGATCCTCGGGTGACGCGGCTGCGGACAAGCGCGCAAGCAGGCGCCGCAGTCCGTCGCCCTCGTCTTCAGACAATCGTCCGAACCCTCGGTTCGTAGAACATGAGTTCAACTCGGGCAGTGAGGACGATGCCGAGTTCGAGAGCACTCATGATGCTCCTGCGGGCTCTGTGGGAGGGCACAGCCCAGTGCCCAGTGAGCACAAAGAAGACAGCGTGCAGTCGTCCGCTAGTGATCACGGTGATCACAGTCCCAGGACCTCTGTGCGCTCTGAGAGTCCGGCCGTTAAGGCTAAGGGCACTCCCAAAGCCGGTGGCGATGAGGAAGGGAGTCCTCGCAAACGTCTCTCGCTTGCCGAGGGTCTTGCGCGCGCTAAGGCCTCTAAAGCCGAAGGCGCCAAGCCCTCAAAGAAGCGTACCGCCTCTAAGTCTCCACTCCGCGAGGAGAAGGAGACTCGACGCTCCTATCAGAGTCTCTTCGACTCCTCGGATGAAGAGGAGGAGAAGGAGGAAGAAGAGGAAGAGGAGGGTGCCATTGTTGAGCCCCGGGAGGTCTCGAATGACCTCGACCAGCAGCAGGAGGATTTCCAAGCTGCCCAGCGTGTGCGTGGGGGTTCGGTGGCGGCACCCGTCAACCAGGGAGCTGCCATCAACTCAAGAGGGTATTGGCCTCCCGAGGAGAGCTCTGGGGCTGACCTCTTCTTAGAGCTTCTCGTCGCTCCTCGTGGCCTTGTGGGCGGCCACACGTCTAGGGGCATCTATGAACGAGCCCTTGTTCAGAAAGAACAGTTGTTCGTCGACAACGTGGAGGCTGCTCGGTGTGTGCTTCTCGCGCCACACCGCATTCCCCTTAAGGACTTCACGACTTGTCGTAAGAAGCCCGAGACCCGGGGTGGTCTCTATCCTGTTTGGGGATACCCCTGGGTTATGCCCGAGAACTGTCCCACATGGAGTTCTTGTGAGGACATGTTCTGGGCGTGGGTGGAGACTCTCAAGTACTCGCCCACGGAGTTATGGGAACTCCATGAAGATCAGCAGCTGTCCCACATCCTGGACCAGCGTGATCTTCGTGTGAGGTTTGCCCACTTGATCAGCAAGCGTATGCTGCCAAGGGACATCCTGAAGCGCGCGGCTTCTAGCGCTCACGATGAGCGCGGGTACGGTATGTATTCATCATCCGTACCCCGTTCGGGCAAGAAGCCCCGGACTACTTATGAAGCTGCCGCCGCTTCTGTTCCCAGATTGCGACAGCTTCGGGCAGTCAATCAGGAGCCGTTCAATCGGCTCCCACGAGTTCTCGGAGTGGGCATAACCCCTCCACTTCACGAGGAGCTGTCGCTTCCCGCGACACCGTTGCTCCTGGAGGATCCGCTCCACGTGGAAGTGGACTTCTCCATTCCGGTCAAGCAGGGGCGGAGGTGCCCTCGTACGAGTACGAGTACTCGGCGCCTCCCGAGAGCCACTCTCGTTCGAGTGCTCCGACTGCGGGTCCGACACGGGACCCTGAGGTTGACCGCCTCCGTCAACGTCTCCTCGTGCTTGAGATTGCACTTGGCCTTGGGACTGGCGGTAATGCTGCCGCCCAGACCGGGAATCAGGGCGAGCTCGCTCGTCTTGCGGGTCGCCTGGACCTGGTGGAGCGAGAGGTCGCGAGCCTGCACCTGCGGGTGGACCGCCGGGCCTCTTCGTCCGATCTGGACGAGGCCTTTCGCATGATCCGACGGATCGAGGCTTGGGTGCCTGCTCCGACGCCCTCGTCGACGACTGTGACCGGCCCTCGCTTCGAGGAGCTGGGTCAAGGGGGGTCTGCGAGTCAGCAACCCCCTGCGGGTCAAAGTACCGCTTAAGACGTCCGACATAGAACGTCGGGTGCGTCGTCATTGACTTTGGAAGGTCGATGGTGTACGACGCACCATGTCTGGCCAGGACTGCAAAAGGTCCGATGAAGCGGTGCTTCAGCTTGTTGCTGCCGACAGAGCTGACAGTGTCTAGCGGTAGGTTCCTCGTGTCTAATAGCACTAAGTCCCCCACTTTAAATACACTTAAGTTTCCTCTTCCATGTTTGTCTGAGTACTCCTTTTGTCTATCCTGGGCCGCTGCCATGGCATCGCGGACCCTGCTGACAATGTTCAGCTTGGTATCCATAAAGGATTCCACCTGTTTCCGCAGCGAAACTGGCCTCACATCCGAGACCTGGGAGGAAAGGGCTTTCCGAGCCTCTCCCCCACTTAGAATAGAGGAGTCAGTGTTTCCTCGAAGAGTGAGAGGCACTCTGGGGTGGCGGAAGCCGTTCAAGTAGAACGGCGTGAACCCCGTGGACGCGTGCACCGCGTTGTTGAGCGCAAACTCAACAACTGGAAGCTGCGTCGACCACGTACGTGGCGCTGCCGCGCACACACTGCGCAGAGTGTCCTCGAGCACTCGATTGACGCGCTCTGTTTGGCCGTCTGTCTGCGGATGATCCGCAGTGGACATCTGCAGACGAGTTCCCAGTAAAGGGAACAGCGTTTTCCAAAACGCAGCAGTGAACCGCGGGTCTCGGTCCGAGACAATCGTCTCCGGGAGACCGTGATAGCGGAACACGCCATCGACGAACAACCTTGCGGTTTGTTCGCCCGTCACAGTGACGGGAACTGGAGCAAGATGTACCATCTTGCTCAGCCGACACACGAACACCAAAATTCCGGTGTTGCCGTGTCCGTCGGCGGGAAGCCCAAAGATGAAGTCAAGACTCATCGACTTCCAACAATCAGCCGGTACGGGCAGGCTCTGTAGTGGAGCCGAAGAGTGCCCTGCGGGTTTAACCCGCTGACATGTTTCACATGTCTTGACGTACCGGGCGACCCACTTGTACATGTGGGTCCACCAGAAGGACTGAGAGACCGACAGAAAGGTCTTCTCGCGGCCCAAGTGGCCGCTGGAGGGCGCGTCATGCGCCTCCGCGAGGATGTCGAGCTTCAGATCCTCGTCGTTGGGTACAACCACCCGTGGAGGATCAGTGGGCTCTACCCGATAATAGAGGAGGCCCTCCTTCAACTCATATCGGTGGAGCCGTGAGCGCTGTCGCGACGAGAGCCAGTCGGACTTCGCGCTCGTTCCGGCCTTAAGGAACTTGACGATAGGCGCGACAGCCTCATCGTCCCGATACGCCATGCGTATCCGATCATATAGATCCGTTGTCACCCGCGTGATGTGGGCCAACTCATAGTCGGGACGCCTAGAGAGGGCGTCCGCAAGCACGTTGAGCTTGCCCGGCTTGTACTCGACGCGGAAGTTATATTCCGCGAAGAAGGACAGCCACCTCGCCATCCGTTGGGAGAGGTGAGGCGAGTTAGTCGCCGTCCTCAAGGACGCGTGGTCTGTGTAGATCACAAAGGGCGTAGAGCCCAGAAGGTGAACACGGAACTTCACAAGGGCATATTTCATTGCCAGGAGCTCCTTGTCATGGACAGGGTAGTTCCGCTCGGCGGCTTTGAGCTGCCTGGACTGGAATGAGATGACTCGTTCCTGTCCAGCCGTGTCGTCCTGCAGCAATGCACACCCGATGGCGTAATCGGAGGCATCGCAGACGACGCTAAACGGCTTCGTCTCGTCCGGCAGAGCCAGGACAGGGGCCTCTTGGAGACTGGCCTTGATGCTGTCAAAAGCATCCTGGTGCTCTTGCTCCCAGCGCCAGTCGACGTCCTTCTGAAGGAGGCTCGACAAGGGCTTAGCGAAGCCCGCGTACCCAGCGCTGTACTTGTGAAGGTAGTTGGCCAAACCCAACCACTTTCGAAGATCCTTCTGGGATCGGGGCGTCGGCCATGCTGCTATGGCCTTGACCTTGTCTGGGTCAGCCCGAACGCCCACGTTGCTTACGAAGCAACCGAGAACTTTGATCTCTGGTGACGCGAAAACGCACTTGTCGATGTTGGCGTAGAGCTTGTTCGCTCGCATCACGTCCAACACTCGACGGAGGTGTCCTAGATGCACCTCCATGGCCGTCTTGCCTCCCTCGGCACGGCTATGGACGAAAATGTCGTCGAAGTACGTCTGTACGAAGGTACGCAAAGGGCGGAACAATTGCGTCACCAGGCGATTGAACGTCGCCGGGGCGTTAGACAAGCCCTGCGGCATGACGAGCCACTCCCAAAGCATGCCGCTTGGAGTGCTTACCGCGGTGAGCGGGATGTCACTCTCTCGCATCAGGATTTGGTAGTATCCGTCTACCAAATCCAGCGCACTGTACAGTACGCTCCCGGCCATGTTGTTCAACAACACATCCTTTCGTGGGATCGGTGTTTGGGCCGGCACCGTTGCGTTGTTCAGCTTGTTATAAGCGTGAACCAGACGCCACTTTCCGTTCGGCTTACGAACGCAGAAAGTCGGCGTCGAGTGCGGGGATTTCGACTCCCGCACCATGCCTGCCTTCGCTTTCGCGGCGAAGAAGGCATCAATGACCTCGCACTGTTCGCGCGGGAGAGGCCATTGCCTCGTGACACAATACTTTGTGCCGGGCACGAGATCAATCTCGTGCCGTACGCCTCGATCCGGTGGGAGTTGGGTCGGTGGGTGTTTATTCACCACGTCCGCATACTCCGTCGCCAAAGGATACACCGGATCCTTGGGGTTCTTGAGAATCTCAGAACCCAAGCGCGCCTGACGCTGCTTGTTCATGTCTTCCAGGACGTTCTCGTCCAAGACAGAGGAGGAGTTCAGCTCCTCCTGAGTGGTCTCAGGTCTTATGAGTACCATCTCAGCGATCTCTCCAGCCTTGAGGTTGGCCAGGAAAGACTCAGCCGTCATTTCCTCGAGGTTCAGTATCTCTGCAACCTCTGGCAACGGTTCCAAGTGGACACCAGATGCCTTGACGGGTAAACCCGTCTCGCTATCGAAGATGTGATAACACTCTTCCACCGGCCTTGTCGGAGGAGCCCGGGCCCTGGACTCCGAGTCGCTTGAAGCGACGTCGATCGGAACGAAGTTCGGATCCGACTTGAGGCGGCGGCGGCGTCTTTGCCGACGGCTTCTGTGACGGGGAGCTTTGCTGCCCACGTCTAGGGATGTCGTCGCTACGACATCCGAGGCACTCGTGGCCTCGTGTGGTACTGTTGTACCCACACAGGAAGCGTGTTCCACGCCTTCCTCTTCAGTTAAGGTCTGGGCGACCGCGTGTGGCACTGTGTTACCCACACAGGAAGCGTATCCGACGTCTTCCTCTTCAGTGA
>NW_003303686.1:257486-259859 GCF_000142945.1 Phytophthora infestans T30-4 | reverse complement strand
ACACCTTTTTTTTTTGTTAAGGAGAACACGATCGGGCGCGGTGCGAGAATTCTCGGACGCCCCAGACTCAATCAAGAATCCTAAAAGAGATGATCGGTACTCCGTACACATCCGGTGTCTACCGAGCAACCCGCCGCTGCTCTTCGCCCGATTTCGAGAGTGCGAAGACTCTCAGAGGCTAAGTCTCCCGTGGTACGCGCCACCCGCGCACCCATCACGAAGACTTAGTTCTTCCCCCAGTAGGGCGCCCCGCCCCTACTGGTTCCCTGCGTTCCCCTGTCCCCGGGATCCTGGCTTCTGCCAGCGACCCTTGAGGACGGGCTTGGGGAAGGTCCGTCTGCGGAGTCTTTCCGCGGGACAGTCGCGCTTGAAGTGGCCCATCTTCCCACAGCCGAAGCAGCGGATGTCACGCTGTTCGGCGGACCCGAGTTCCATGGGAACTGGTCCGTTGGGGCTTGTTCGACCGGGAGCCGACAAGGAACTCCCAGGCCACGCTGAGGACGGCGTACGCGCCTGGCGATGGCTGTATTCTTCTTGAAGAGCCACTTGAATCGCCTCTTCAAGGGTGTTTGCCTGCACCCGGAACAGCTGAGTGCGTTCGGGGCCCACTCGAAGACCGTCCATGAACACAGTCATCTTGATGTGTTCATTGAGTGGGTTTCCCACTAGGGACGCCGTGAGCTTCCAGTATCTCTGCAACATACTCGTGCAGTTCGCGTCTTCCTTGTTTACACGCGAGGAAGCGCGAACGCTGGCGGTACTCGTAGTTCGCCGGGAGGAACGCGGCTCGGAGCTGTTCGCACAGCTGAGCCCAGGATGTGAAACATCCAGGGGATGTCGCTTCCCGAGTGTACACCCAACTCTTAGCACGACCGCTAAGGTTGGAGAGTGCAAAAGCAACACGCAGTTGCTCGGTCGAGATCAGAGCCGCGTCCATCGCGAGCTCTACTTCTCGGACCCAGAAGTGAAGGTTCTCGCCTTCCTTCCCTTCATACGGCTTTACCTTCAGCCGTATTGGCTTCGGGTGAGGCGGGTTTGCTCCCGCCGCCGGAGCCTGCAGGTTCTCCCGCACATGCGCGATGAGGCCCTGCTCGTACGCGTCGAATGCATTGACGCGCTCGAGCTGCTCAGCCGGTGTTGATACCACCAGGCTCTGCAGGGCCTCCATCCCGAAGATGCCTGCCATCTTCCGAACCGACTCGAACTGAGAGTCGTTCATATGGGAGAAGTCGTTCCTATCCATGGCAACGAACTTCGGAGGTTCAGGTAGTCTACCCGCGATGGCGTGGATTGACTACAAGTGCTACCAAGTGTGACGGGGTCACACAGCACCTTGCGCTAGAGGAAGTTATCTTCCGAGAGTATACAAACTCTCAGTGAACGGCAGTTCACAGGTCCCCTCTTTAATTAAAGAGAGCGAAGTGACCTAAATATGGTAGATTGTAAACTGAGTATATTTATAGGTAGGTTAAGTTTGAGGTTAATACAAACTATCAGTTACCTATAGTAATGCAATGTCATTTAACCCAATGGTTGGTTTTGAATGACCTTGGTACCTTGTACCAAATATCCCGGAGTATGACATGTCATACTCCTGAAGTGTGAAGTGTCACACTTCATGTAACCAGGGTACACTTAGTGCTACGTACCCCGTTACACAGAGTCAATGAGTGAGTGTAATAGAGTGAGGTGTTGTGTGTCAACGTACCATTCCTGCTGTGTGCGCCGCTAACCGTGCTGGGACCTTCAATCTGTCTTCTGGCTCCAAGGGGGGGGAATCGACGAATGCCAATCGAATCGTGCGGCGCACAATTTTTCAAAATCTGAGGATTTCAAACGGTAAGGTATTTTATCGTCTCTTCAACCCAATCCCCGGAAACCGGCTCTATAAGTGCAACCGAAACTTGACTGAAAGTGACAGAACTTACACTGAAATCAGCTCCTAAATTTGGTGGTACCGAGGATGCACTTCGACAATTCACGCATCACTCGCATACGAATTTTCTGGTGGCCCAGATCGTACTTCAGAGACCGGGAAGTGAAACAATTTATCATCGCTGTATTCGCCACTGAGGAGTCTCCAGCACACTTAAAAAGATATAGTTCTCAACCGGAATCCTGAGTGGCCACGTTGCAAAACGCGGAATTCTGAGCGAGGTGCTCGTACCTGGTTATAGGCGACGTGGGATCGTATAAGCCCGTTTTTATCGAGTACTAGAGAGTACTCGTAGTAGATGGTAGTGGAGATATGAATAATCTAAAAAGCAGGCGACTAATCCATCACCGGAAAGTTTTCGAGCTGTTATCATTAGTGGACAAGCAATCTGCTTCTTCCCATCAATTTGCGAGCTCCTGTTTTGAAGATCTAGCGGC
>NW_003303686.1:254492-255542 GCF_000142945.1 Phytophthora infestans T30-4 | reverse complement strand
TCGACTCATAGCACTGAACTGCTGATTTAAGCTACGGATTACGTGGCTCGTTGGGAAAACTTTCCCGAGCTGCAATTGTAGCTTGTATGGCTCAAAGACGTTTTTCAGCAGCCGTAAGGCCTTTTTTGGGTAGTAATTTACCTCGAATTCGAGACTTTAGAGGTCCCATTACCCCTACATCAAGCGGTTGACAAACCGATGTAGCTTTAGCGGGTAATGGGACCACTGTAGTGCATGCCTGTTCGGCAACCACACGCATACCCCCCTCTGTAACGTGACAATAAAAATTGTCCGCTAAGAGGAGGGCAGGGGAGTCAATTCAATATTTTATAATTTTTTATACATAAAACTCTCATCCAGCCAAACTCTTGTACTGTGTAAAAGTGACCACTTGGCAGCGTGCTTAACTCGTTGGAATCAATAAGTCCGCCACGTTTGCCGCGCAGTATGAAGAGAACCGGAAGTTTTTTTCTTCTAAAAACAAACATTTTTAGTAAACAAAAGTAAACAAAATCATATAAAACTTATAATTAGCGCAAAGAAAGAAAAAAATAAAAACTTACCATCAGCGCGAACTGTCAAGACAGCCGTCATGCGTCCGCAGTGTTTTGTCAGATTTTGAATTTTTAGCTGATCCTTTTCGCCCTTTAATTGCCCATGTTCTTGCTGGCGGCAGGTCGAGCTGGATGGCCGTTTCATCCATGTTGTAGATTTCCGGTAGAGAGTATGAACCGTACTTACTCCAAAAAAAAAAAATCAATTGCAAAATCCGTTTTTAAGCGCTGCAGATCCACACTTGGAAGCTTGGTTTCTTGGGCGTTTTGAGTTGAGAATCCGTAACTAAAATCATGTAAAAAAATATTAATAATTCAGTTAATAACTAGCCGAGCGCCGCCGCTACGCGGCGGTAATTTAGGTTTAGTTCTACTTGCTTTGGCCTTCCCACCTCCGCTACGCTTCGGCGGATTAACTATTGAAAAAAACGTTGAGCCCAGGTGCACCTAAATCGATTCTTTTTAATTTCATTAATTTGGGTCAGCTTGATGCTGA
>NW_003303686.1:229929-237516 GCF_000142945.1 Phytophthora infestans T30-4 | reverse complement strand
ATTGGTTTATACAAATAAAGAAATTTTACCATTTATATACGGAACCTACGGGGATTATACAATCATTAATTTAAAAGATGTTTCATTATTTTTAAAACGTATTTTTAAATTAATAAAATATATGTTACAAAAAAATGAAAAAATTTTAATAATAGGAAATAATAATGAGGTTCAATTTTTATTAAATACATCTTTTGTAAAAAAAAATCCAAATATCATTTTTTTTAATAAAGAATGGATAAATGGTCTAATTACTAATAAAATAAGGAATACAACTTTTAATAAAATAATTAATTATTTACTTAAAGAAAATGAAATAAAACTAATTTTAATCATTAAAAGTTCAATAAAAGATACTTTTTTAAATCAAGAACTTTCTACTTTAAAAATTCCAACTATTTCATTAATAAATACAAATCAAACAATTAAAAATATAGATTATCCTATTATAACAAATTCTAGAAATATTCAATCAATATATACTTTAATGTATTTATTACGTAAAATATTTTAATAAAATAATATGAATAAATTAAAACCAAGAAATAAAATATGTTTTCAAAATAATAAAAACATACATAAAAATTTAAACTTATTAAAATTAAACTCAAAAAAATGGAATTTATTTAAAAAAAAATTAAGATATCGAAAAGAAATAAAACCTGAAAAAAGAAAAAAATTTTTTCAAAAAAGATTATTTGAAAAACAACAATTTCGAAATTTTTATGGATGTATTCATGAATATCAATTAAAAAATATATTTAGAAAGTTATCAAAAAAAGATAATAAAATAAATATATTTAAAAAATTTATTATTTTATTAGAAAGTCGTTTAGATATCCTGGATTCACTAAGATGGATATGGGATATACTATACAAGAGTGGATCGAGTGTGGATCCTATGAAGGAAGGATGGTCGGTGCCCTCTGAAGGTGGATCTAGTAGCCACGGCTAATGAAGAGTCAAGATCCACCGCGAGGTACCCCGGATCCCATACTTCCGAGTTCGTATCCAAGGAGGGAGGATCCCGCCTGGAGGGACCTGGATCCAGGGTATAGGGATGAGGGATACAGTGGATCTCGAACTTTCGTGGGACAACGGAGACCATAGACGGTTGCGAGATGATGTTGGATGATTGGAGAGCTCGGATCCACGGCGAGTGTACCATTACAGTGAGGTGGATCCAAGCGACCTGGATCCGGATGAGTGTACCCATAATAGGGTGACCATGATGATTACGTCATATATCCGGTGGATCTGAAGATAACACAGCTGGGATGATGGGTCAAGGGAAGAAGGGACATGCAGCCGAGCCTGGTAAGGGATTTAGCAGATGAAAGACATAGAAGGTAGAAACCCAGGCAGGTATAGGCTTAAATATCAATACAGACTCCAATTTGCACAGTGACACGCAAGTGCCTTCCTGCCCTCAAGAACCGGAACTACATTGGCCGTACGAGCTCCGAGAAGGTTGGGAATTGCGAATCTAGTGTTGGTAGTGATAACTGGATAATACATTGGCCAGATCCTACAACCTAGTGAGCTTTTCCTTTACTTGTGCAGATCCGACAGGTTAACCGAATTTACTACTTGGTCGGTTACACCCTAGGGGCTCTCAACTCTCAAGATCCCGTCACAGGAGGCGGCAAGTACAACGCAAAGGAACGCAAAGGCAAGGGAACACACCCGCAAGGCAACCCTACGGCTAGATCCACGATCTAGGCCCCGGATCCATAAGCTCGAATATTCGCTTAGGATACGGAACCATCCACGGACGCAGAGTGAAGATTTTCCACTGCTGCTCCACCCCATCCCCACGTCTCGCCAAGACACTCAAGCTTCACCACTTGAACTCTTCGGAAGTTACCGAGAGAGCAGATCCCGCCCTACCGACGGGTACACAAGGTGAGGAAAGTTCAGCAGAACACGGATCATCGGGGGACCCCCTCCGTTAGTCGGTGTCTGGGCGCAGTTGGTAAGTTGGATCTGGCAATCTCGCAGATTTTGCTGATCCCGCTACACCACAATGGTGCGCGTGCCCGGATCTTTTGGTGACTCGGGATTTCACCGTGAGTCCCAAGAAGATGCTCAAGTGAAGATTGAGCATGGGGAAGAGGCGTCGTCGGAGGTCGGATCGACGAAGACGCTGCTGAATGAAACAAGATCCGCGGATCGATGGAGTTTTGGGAGGAACTCTGTCGACGGAAGAGAGGTGGATCCGGATCCGGATTTAGAAGAGAAACCTCTCTATCCTCCCCAGGTCCCCTCGGGGACCCCTGCGGATCTTGACGTAAGTCAAGATCCGCTAACAAAACAAGGGAAAGTGAAGGCGAAACGGTATGCATTTGCAGATTCACCGATTAAGCCAACACCGTACCTAAACCCAAGCCCGCTAGTCGAAGAAACAAGAAAGAAGACGAAAACGAGTAAGACTACGCGGAAGAAGATGCAAGCTCCAGAGTCGGAAGAAGACCAAGCTGGATCCAGGTCAAGCTGGTCCGACAAGGATCTCGAGTTTGTGTATCGCCACCAGGCTTTACGCGACTTCCTGCATCAAGATCCTGTCATGCAGATCCTGAATCCACGACAGATCGAAGATCCAAGGGAACCGGTGGGAGCACCAACGAAAACGGCGAACAAGTTGGTGGCAGTCAAAGATCTATTACGTCTGCTTACGGAGTCAGGCATCGTAGCTGGTGTGTTCGACGCAGAGGATATCTTCGAGCTAGACCTGGATCTCATAGTATCCGCGACGCGGGACCTCTTTGCCAGAGTTAAGTCCATCACCGGAGAAAGGTCGCGTACTATGGATCCAGTGTCGTCACCGAGGATCAGCCAAGCTGCGTCCTCGAACTACGAATCCGCCGCTGAGGATGAGTCAGATACGTCGTCCGAACCACGACGCATGACTTTAGGACCCTCCGGGGCATCCATGCTGGAAGCGCGGGCGAGGATCCGAGGACAGGAAGCCCCTGTGAACGCGAAGGCTCGGGACCCAGTACGCCCTACGCGTGATCTGACACAATCCAGCCAGGATCGAGCCAGATCCGGCAAGAAGCCAGTGGGATTATCGTCAGATCGGGCTCAAGGTAACCGCCTCACGGATCCGGTCTCGCCAGTGGAACAGACGGCCACAGGCTCTTCCGACACTTCCTCGGGCACCCTGCAGCGACACTTCGAAGCTGCGATGAGTCGTTTCCTGGCCGAACAGGGTATGAGAGCGCCCGTGCCCCAAGTGCAAATGCTTCACGAACATGGAGCACGAGACGTGGAGATGGAGTCAGTGGAGGGAGACAACTCCCATGATGAATTCGACCCAGACGATCTGGAGGGCCCATCCACTTCGTCAGCAGTGGTAGCAACAGCCACAGCCGGGGCAGGTGGATCGTCCATGATCCAGAGAGTACGGATCTCAGCCATATCGGACCTGAAGGAGTTCACGGGCAAGGATCAAGATGAGGACCGAGCGAGAACATGGATCAGCAAAGTTAAGTCGGCCCTCATGAGAGATCAAGCGTCGGATGCTGAGAAGTGTTTGACCTTTGCAGATCTGCTAGCGGGGCCAGCCAGGAACTGGTATCGGCAGCTGGGCAGATCCACCAGGAACAAGTGGCCAGATTTGCTGCGCAGTTTCCAGACCCAGTACTGTGGATTGGGAGTGTCGGTGGCACGACAATACTACCATGCTCGCCGCAGATCGGATGAATCCCCGCTGGAATACCTACATCGACTGAATGTGGCCGGTCTACGGGCCAAGTTGAAGATCAAGGATGGGGGATCCAAGGTACTGCGGGAACACGTGGATCATTTCATCGAGACATTGGGAGACGTGGATCTGGCCGACAGGCTGACCCTGTTACGACTTCCCGACGCAGACGAGCTTGAGGAAGTGCTGCGGGCGGTGGATCGCGCGAAACACCGCCAGAAGAAGGCGGCGGTCGGATCCGGCAAGTATCGCCAAAAGGCCCCGACGCCCACGGCCCCAGCTCGACGTGTCCACCAAGTCACGGCGCCTGACTCAGGAACTGAGTCAGGATCCGACGGCTCGGACTCCGACCCTGAAGATTACCGTCGAGTCTGTCTCAATGCGTCCAACGATCGAACGGCGAAGACAGGAGACAACTCTCGACCGGGGGATACCGTACCCGGGGACCGTGGGATGTACAGATCCCGAGATCTCATGGACGGGGCAGCACAAGTCAGGTGTTCGCAGTGCGGATCCCGGAAGCACACTGAATCTGGATGCTGGAAACATCTGGTCTGTGAGAAGTGTGGCAAGAAAGGTCATCCCGGGGATCATTGCTTCTACGTGTGTCGCGGGTGTGGCGAGATTCACGACGTCGGCAAGTGCCCGATGGAAGAATTCTACAACCAGATCCGCCAATGGTTTGATCCAGCCAAGCACCGAGGGATGTTGCCGGAAGTGGCAGAGAAGATGTTAAACTAGGACGCTCGCCGGGTTTGAATCCGGTACGAGCCGAGCGTTCTAGGTACTGCATTTATGCATTTGTGAACAGGACATCGCTAGATCCAGGTAGCAGGACCCTAGATCCAGTCGATAATACACGTGATCTACATGAAGTGTCAGTTGCCAGGGTCTCTAGTTTGCGCCAAGTGGACGAGTTTTCCAGATCCAAAGTCTCTTCAACCCTGGATCTACAAAGAGGAGAGACACGTGGTTACTGGGAGAAACGCCAACATGGTCGATGGTTTGAGCCTACCAAGGGTGAGGTCACTGCAGATCCACCTAAGGTCTGTCTGGTCACTGGATCCTGTGGATCTGAGGATGTTGGATCCATGGATCTGCTAACAGGGGAGTCCCGTGGATACTGGAAGTACCATGCCCCAGGAAAGTGGTTCAGACAAGCCAAGGTAGGGGGCAAGATCAACAATGAAAAAGCAATCCTACTTCTAGATAGTGGTGCCGAGGTGTCTATACTGGATACCGCCTTTGCTCGTAAGGTTGGGTGCCAAGTGGATGGGAGTCGGATCCAAGATTGTGTTGGAATTGGTGAAGGCGTATACCGTACAAACGGAAGAACGCGAATCAAGATCACGCTGGCAGGTTGTTTGGTGTATTGGTTTGACATTTGGGTCGGGGATCTCGCTGGTCAAGACGCCATCCTTGGGATGGATTTCATGGTACCAGCCGGAGTGAGGTTGGATCTGGCGGATGGGACACTTTGTTTCCCTGACGAGATGCGGATCCAGCTCAGCGGACGGCGGCCTTTGTATGGAGCGAAGATGAGGATCATAAGAGCGGATAAGACCACCTGGATCGAGCCCGGGGAAACTTGGGAGCTGTCAGACCGGTTAAAGTGGGTGGAACATGAGAAACTGTGGGTCACTCGGGGCGAGAAATGGGTACCTACCGTAATCCAAGGACCAGGTCGATCGCAATACCTCCAGGTCACGAACGTCAGCGACAAGAGACTATTACTGGACCATTATGAGGAGATCGGACGATGGTTGGCGAAGGACGGTATCCCTAGGCGACCTGGATATGTGTCAGTGGGATCCCGCCGCTACAAAGAATGGCAGAATCTGGTGTACGAGGCGACTACCGAGATCGAATCTCTCGGAGAGGTGGAGCTCCCGGCGGAGCCAACTGGCCCCTTGGTGGATCGGCCTTCATATCCAACTCCGCGAAAGATCCTGCAGAGAGATCGACGGGTTGAGATCCAAGCAATGGAGGTTGGATCCATGACGGGGGACGATCCCCAGAGTCGGCCCTTAGATAACGCAGGGTCGGTGGATGAAGGATTGCAGAGGGCTAAAGCCGAACAGCCGGATACCGCCGATCCACAAGTGGATCCAAGCTTTCCACTGGATAAAGTGCCTGGATCCCTATCGAGAGTGGCAACGCTAGTCAAACCCGAACTGTCGGGTTTAGACTCGTTAGAGGACCGGCTGGATCCGACCGGTGACTTCCCCAGTACCAGGATACCCGACCCCACGAAGACAGAAGGGATGACGGTCGAAGGAGAGTCGCGGTGCCTGGATCCAAGGGTGGATCAGACAAAGACCGAAGATGAACAAGTCTGCTACCGTGAAGGCGGGGATCTACACGCCGAGGATCTTGGAGAAGGTATGGCGGTAATCCCGGAGGTACCACTGACCACAGAGGAGGTCACGATTGATGATATCCAAGTGGATCCAGGGGCGAACGAACCCACTGAAGTGGATCGTCTGCGTCAGAAGATCTGGGAAAGCCGACATCTGCTGATCGGTAAGGGTAATGCGTTACCGCCCGCCGCCCGCGGAGTCAAATGTGACATCGATGTCGGCGACGCGAAACCGATCGCTCAAAGGGTGCGGAAGGTGGCACCTCAGTTCCGAGAAAAACTGTCGGATCTGATTAAGGGCCTGCTGCAAGCCAGGATCATCAGCTTCTCAACGTCCCCGTGGGCGTCGCCGGTGGTAATCATCATCAAGAAGAACGGGGTGGATATACGTCTGTGCATTGATTACCGGCTGGTTAACAGCCTGACTCGATTGGTGGTGTATCCGATGCCTCTGATCAATGAGCTGTTGGAAGATTTGGATAAAGTACTCTGGTACTGTTCTCTAGACATGGCCAGTGGTTTCTGGGTGGTTACTATGACGGATCGAGCTCGCGCAATATCCGCATTCATCACACCGTTTGGCCTGTTCGAGTGGACCCGGATGCCGTTTGGATTGAAGAACGCACCCCAGATCGACCAACGCCTCATCGATAACGCCCTCTATGGGTTCACCCGAATACCGGAGCCCGAAACGGGTGGATCCGGGGAAGGTGACGCAGAAGTGGATCCATTCGAAGCGGGGGAGCCAGGGGATCCTGGGACCCCGTCTGTGTTAGGACGCAGATCTTACATCGACGACATTCTGATCCCGGCGGAATCGTGGGATCAGTTGTGCGAGAGAGTGACATCCCTACTGGAGGCGTGTACTAAGTGGAATCTCTCTATCAGTGTGGTAAAGAGCTATTGGGGGATGCGCAAGGTGGATTACCTAGGCCATCGAGTTTCCAAGGAGGGATTGGAGGCGAATCCTAAGGACCTGTCTTCATTAGCCGATTTGTCCTTCCCACAGTCGTTACGAGCGATGCAATCCTTCTTGGGCAGTTTGAACTACTACAGTCGGTTCATCGAGGATTACGCCCTGTTTGCCGCGGTATTGTATGAATTAAGAGAGGTAGATTTTGCTGCGATGACCGCTCCAGCTGTCCGGATGAAAATCCAACAAGCTCTGGCCCGGGAGATGTCGGATCCACGAAGGGATCCAAGTGGTATGACGTCAGAAGAGGACCTAACACAGGAGCTGGATCCACCCCGAGACCAACAGAGAGAGGATCCAGTCTGGATAGAGACGACGGATCAGAACATGGAAAAGGCAGAATCTCGGTGGATCCGAGCTCAACACGCATTCGTGGAACTGAGGAACAGGATCGCGACCACGCCTATCCTCCGTCATTTCGATCCGGAACGTCAACCTACGGTAATAGTTTATGCCAGTGACTGGGCAGTCTCAGCAGCTCTGGTGCAAGAACATGAGGGGATCTGTCATCCAGTCACCTTTGTCAGCCGGAGAATCCACCACATGACC
>NW_003303686.1:201582-211663 GCF_000142945.1 Phytophthora infestans T30-4 | reverse complement strand
CATGGCAAGGGCAATTGCCATGTGCCATGCTACTTTTATCTTCAATAATGTATGTTCTAAAAATAGTTTTCAATGGCAGGGCAATTCTATTCGTAACCACGCCATGCCATGGCTCAATTTCTAGTGCCATGGCATGCATGGCACGCGTGGTAGTGGTTAAGAGCCACCCTCAGGGTGGCTCTTAACCCCAACAAGATTTTTTTAAGGACAAAAATGAGGACCAAATTTCAGTGGCCCTGATTGATGTGTCCTGCAGATTTATAGTCAAATGCAAGGAACAAGATAAATGTTTGTCATGTCTTCTTCGTTATCCTTCACGAACTTGACTCAGTGATAATCGAATCGG
The DNA here is from genome assembly GCF_000142945.1 of Phytophthora infestans T30-4. Lineage (NCBI taxonomy): Eukaryota > Oomycota > Peronosporomycetes > Peronosporales > Peronosporaceae > Phytophthora > Phytophthora infestans. The sequence continues at coordinate 211,317 of NW_003303686.1, read as the reverse complement.
CTTCACTACGCTACTTGAAATCTTGCACTCCTAAGACTGATTTCACTGAAGTTTGTCCTAAAGTTTAGGACAAATTGCTGTTTGCTCGGCTTGTCACCTTGACTACTGGCTGCAAGCGCAATGATCGTCGGCGATGCCTGTTCGTTAAGCGAACGCTTGGTGCTCGTCGATTCGGAGGATCCAATACTCTGGATCGCTTTCTGGATGGAGGCGGTGCTCTGTTTTCGTTTGACTTGGTTGACTTGAGATGGTGTGACCTCTTGCATGGGTCTGGCAGCTTCCTTTCACGATGAAAAATTTCGAAACAGGACTCGCCGTCACTCCATCTTGCTGCGCGACAAAGTGAAACATGGCAGATATCACACTCAAAGCTTGTTTTGTACCCTTTACGCGTGTGATTGCCATTTTCACTGTCGTGATTCATTTGACAGCAGATAATGCAGCATCTCTGACGTGCACCCTGGATCCGGACCTGTAGTTGAACGGTTTGATTGGATACATTATTATGAGCAGATGAAGCGACAATTGTCCCGTACCTCATGGTGATCATTACTTTTAGAGAGCCGAAGATGAATCCACTCTGTGGATGACTCGAAGTGATTTCGTTTGTTGTACGCGAATGAAAGTTCCAATGTCGGTGGACCTGACCGATTCTCCTTGTCTCGAGCATCGCTAAGTGGGCGCGGAGAGCCTGTCTTCTTTGAAAGCACAACGGCAGCTTCTCGGCAAAATGCGGCAAAACTGGGGAGATTTTGCTTGTGTTTCTGATAGGCCTTGTAGCTTGTACATAGTCCTCGATTCATCAAAAAACCGTGTGACTGCAAGAATCACAGTTAGAACCCATATTCTGCGCGCGAATTGTGAGCTGCTAGCTACCTGGAATAACAGAAACGACTGGTAGGCATTGTACACTAGAGTCATGAGCAGACGAAGCCAAATTGTTGCACTAGGTGTCAGTCGGAAATGCTTGGACTTGACATTCTTCAGATATCTTGAATAGACATCGATCCCCCCCTTGACACGATTCCACAACGCAATTAAAGTTGGCATGATATGCTTGGCTGGAGGGAGTGGGTTTTGCCGCTCGTTGATAAGTTTCACTAATGCCCTCCATAACCCCAGGGTTTGTACCAGCGTGGCTTGATCAACACAGTGTCCTAATTGCTCAGTTTCAAACTCGGGAATGCTGGCGGTTTCTGTGTAAACCCACTCCATGTAGCCCAACGCAATTGCCTTCAATGCACTCTGGTAAGTGTGAGATGCACTCTCGCTCACGACAACGTGAACAACTCGAATGATGTATGTAGAGGATGCATACACAAGGTATCCATGTGTGATCCCACTGCAAGCAATGCTGTGCAGTATCTGGAGGCGGTGACTGGACTCTGGAATCACTGCGTTCAATCGGAAGCCGGATCCCATACCAGTCAATTCTACTGTCGTGAATATACCATAAGCTTTAGCAGCAGCTTGTTCCTGCTGAACTGTGCGAGCAGTAGCTCGAGTTTTGTACTCCATTACTGCATTGAATCTCCCACATCGCACAGACACGATGGCAGCAATATGATCCGGTGAGAAAGCAGCTACTGGCATATTGCTCCTAGAGAAAAAATTAGTTTCTTGTCAGACCCGATTATTATTTTGCTTCACTTACTTGCACAGTAAACCGTATTCTCTGAGCTCCTCGATATGATAGTGTGTGTGTATATCCAGAAATAGCGTGATGTGCGAGGCAATATTGACTTCGTTGGCGGTCCCAATCTTTGTAGATGGTGTTGAAAACGGCGCCATGAACCAAGTCGATAAAAGGGCTGAGTCAACTGCATATCTAGAATCTCGCCGAATATTGCGACCAGGAAGAGCCTCCCCAGCATCATTTTGAAGAAGTCGAGCAATTAACGTTGCTTTGTTTCCAGATACACGAAGTCCCAGGTCACGGCATAAGGTTTTTAGATCTCCCAGCGTTTTCACGATTAGCTCTGCCTCAAGCAGCGGTGCTCCTGCGTTTTCACTGCTTCTGGTCTGGAAGGGACCCGGCTGTTGGCGATTACTTCCCAATGACAGTTGCAGTATCACTGCCTGAACATCAGGATCATCGACTGGATCACCTCGGTTACCATCACCGTAACTGTGAGCAATGGCGCTAAATATTTTTGAAGCAACCGAGCCCGTAATGCGAAACTTCCTGAGTAAAAACCAATCTGTAGCTCTTTGCTCCATCGTCAATTTCTGAATACCGTCTTCAAAAGCTGTAAGCAACTCCTCCCTACGAAGTGAGACTCGCTTCAGTGTCCGTGATACATAAGACCAGTTATCAGGTCCCGCGCTGGCAAACGTTGTGTAGCCTAATGCCACTTTTCCAAGCCCTGACCGGTATGCAAGTGCGTGTGCATTTGCAGGAAGCATCCCTGGTTGAACTGGTATACGTTTGATGGCCCAATACGCAGCACGATCTTCTTTCTCTAATACTAATTTTTGGTACTGACTTGGTGTTTTGCCAAATGTAAAGGGAAACGTTTGTGTGCGCTTATGGGTACCGATGATACTTCCACCAGTGTCAACAATTTGTTGGTTGACAGCATGAGACTGATAACCTCTGTCCAGCGCGTGAAGAATACCTGGTAGTCGAATTTGGTTCTCCGTCGATGATCCACAGAGTGATCTCTGAAGAATCCTCACAATGTCCACGGTTGATTAGCCGTTGGCAGCCACATGTCCACCCAAAAACAAGCCTGTAACCAGCGATACCACGCCATGCTGCACTGGGCCGTATCTGCCAAAAATTCGCTTGGTAAGATCAATTACCTCACAGCAACACGATCATTAAGTACAGTACCCCTTTTTCGGGTTGCGCACGTGCGTAAGGCCAATATCGTCCACTGCCTTTGAGCGCAAGCGGATCAAATCATCATCTAATGATGCTATCGTTGTTCCATCCACAAAACCAATGTCTGCGGATAGTCGCCGTGTGAGTTCGTATGCATAAGAGATGTCTCTGTCAGGTGTGAGCGGTGCCGTCCATTGGTCGGATCCTCCTTCTTTTGTAAACGGATTGCCACTTAAAGCTGCCAAAATAGCGCGATATCTGGGCAGTGGTAGTGCCTCTTCAGCAGGTGGATACAGAGCCCTATTGCTCTCGTCGTAGAAGAAGTCCGGGGTTACACCATAAACACTTAGCCACAGCTCGACCTCAAGAAACTTGTAGATGTCATCTGTAGATGCTGCTGCATAATCAGCCAGGCTCCTGTTCACAAAGATCAGGAGCCTTGCCAGCACAGTCGAATCCAGCCACACGAACAGGAAACTGGAAACGCTAACACCGTCGAGGTGATGCTGTGTAGTACCGAACATTCGCTGCAATATTCTTTTAGCGACCTGGCCAGCTTCTTCACGTGTCTTATCCAGCAAAAACGCATCGACATTGTCTACTTGAATGCGCTGGTTTATCACGTTGGGATACTTCCAGGATCCCAGGACCTCCTCTTCGTCTTCGCTGTCGGATCCAAAGACGTACGGAACCTCTTCAGACGACTCGCTGTCAGACATGATGCCTTGGGTGCTTGTGTAAACGTGCAGCGCGACGAGCGCTGCGGGAATGCGGAATGCGGAATGCGGGCGACGCACGCTAGCGGAGTGACCATCATTCTTTTTTGTCCTTAAAAAATGGGGTTAAGGACAAAAGTGACGTGACTTTGTGCGCTCCAAAAACGATTTGGTCCTCTTATTAAGGACAAAATTTGTTGGGGTTAACCACTACCACGCGTGACTTGGCATAGTTTCAAAGAAACTATGCCATGGCAATCCTATTTTCGTAATCACGGGCGATGCTGTAAAAAAAATGGGCTAACCAATTGCACGTTCAGGACGAAACATAGCAGTCTCTGACACCAACTGAAATATGGAAATTCCTCTCGACTATTTACACGTAAAACGCACTGGCTCGGCTTTCTTCGTCCTCTCTCTCTACTGCTGGGAGCACTCTAGTCGCTCTCCTTCTTTGTTTTCTTTTTTACTTTGAGCAGCGATCGTGTCCGATTCGGTTGTTGACAGCAAGAATCCTTCTGCTTTGGTGTCGCCTGCTTCCTGCTGCGTCGAGGATGTACCTTCAGCGGTGTTGGTACTCACATTCTTCTCCGATTCTTTGGCGATATCGACATTATCCTCGCCGAGCGCCTCCACAGCCGCAGCGGCCGACGTGTCATATGTTCCTGTGTCACCCATGAGATCCTCCTTCTCGGTTAACGCCGTCGAATTCAACTGCCTCTTCAACTCACGGTTCTCCACGTGGAGGTGAACGTTCTCCTTTTCCAGATATGTCACCCTCTCGCTCTTGTGCTCACGGAGCTTCGCCGTCGCATCCCCCCCCGACGCCAACTGCGTCTCCAGCGTCTCCGCTCTTTCCAACTTCTCCTTCACCAGCTTTTGCATCTCCTGAGTTTCTTGGTCGGCCTTATCCCGCTCGTCCTTGAGCGCGTGTCGCATCTCCGTCGTCAGTTCTGCCACGTGGCGCTTCTCAGCACGCAAAGCCTCCTCCAGTTCGGCAACCCGCTCCTTCAACGCCTTCACTTCCTCGCCCTTGTTCTCCACCCCCGACGGTTTTGTGCTCTCTTCGTCAGTATCCGTCACGGCCTGTTGAGCTCGAGCTAACTCCTTCTTCAACTCCTGAACCTTTGCCTGCAGGCTCTCTCGGTCCGCTATCAGTTTTTGGAAGAGTTCCAGGATATCAGTCGTCATCTTCACCTTCTCCAGCTTCTCCAGACGCGCCGTCTGCTTCTCCACGAGCTTATCCTGTTTTTCCTTGGCCAGCTGAAGTTCCACCAGCTTGTTGTAGACGTTCGCCGTCTCCACCTGCTCTGCTTCCAGCTTTTTCTGCAGCTCGCTCCCACTTGCAGCATCCGAACCACCCAAAAAACTCGTCACCTGCTGCTCGAGTGACGCAACCTTCTCCTCCAACGCCACTTCTTTCCTCTCCGCCGCAACAAGCCGCTGCTTGCTCTGAAGTCGCATCTCTTGTTGCTCCTCCTCAGACCTTGTCAGCGCATCCACCAGCGTCGCTATTTCCTTTTCCTTCTGCCGCTGAGCGAGAGCGGCCGCGTCGACAGTCGCTTTCAGCTTCTTCATCTTCTCCAGCAGGTCTGCGATGATGGCTGAGCGGTCCTTGGCCTCCTTGCGCAGTACAGACAGCATTTCCTCATACGACTGCACGTCAAGGCGGAGCTTCTTGCTCTGCTTGGACTCCGCTTCAAGACGCTGCTGCATCTGCTCCCTGGTCAAAAGGCTTTGCTCCAGTTCAGCCTTGCTACTTTTCAGACTCGCAACAGTTGACTGGGCTTCTTCCAGCCGCATCTGCAGCGATGCAATCGTCTCCGAGGAGGAGGACAACGCTTGCTTCACGTCACGCAGTTTTCTACCCTGCTCATCTGCAGCGGTTGCAAGCTTCAACTTCTCCTCCGATACTTCCACCAGCTGTGACTCCACAGCTCGAAGCTCCTCCAGGCAGTCTTTGCGCTCACGTGACGCAGTCTCCAACGCTTCGGACATCTTGTCATAATCCTCCTCTTCTGTGGGCGAGCTGATCTGCTTCAAAGCGTCGAAGTCCGCCTGCAGTTTCTCGAACGCAGCCTGAAGCTCACTCTGTTCGGTAGCAGCCTCTGACGACGCCTTCAAGCTCTCCCTCGTCGTTTTCGCCAGCTCTGACTTGACCGCAGCAAGCGTCTCGGTCAGCTTCTCCACTTGACAGCGCAGTTCGGCAGTCTCCTTCTCCGCGTCTAGTGTTTCGGTAAGAATGCACTCGGTCGACTCGTTTGTCTCGGCCTCTTTATCAGCTGCAGCGATCGGAACTCCCCGGATTCCAGCCAGAAGCTTTTCCTTCTCGCCCGTGAGGTCTTGGACGCTCTGCTGTAGCGTCTCGAGCTTCGTCTGCATCTGAGCAATCGTCACAATCTTTGCGTCCAACTGCGCCTTCAGCACTTTGGCTACATGCTCCTTCTCAACCACAGTCTCGCCCATCTCGTAGCTCTGGCGTTGCAAAGTCTCGAGCTCGTCGCCTAGTCTCTTCGTTTCTTCCTGGAGCTCCACCTTCTCCAACGTCTTTCTCCCAACCTCAGCTTGGAGCTTTTCCTTCTCTTGCGCCGTTCTCTCGTAATCGGACCGCACCTGGTCAATCTCCTGCTGGATGGTCAGCAATTCTTCACCGAGTTGTTTCACAACAGCGTTATTGGTTTGGCCAGCAGTAGACGCGCTCTGCTCTCTCTCCAGCTCTTGAATTTTCAGCTCCAGCAAGGTCTTTTCTTCCTCCAAGCTTTTTACTTGCGACTGCAGCTCCCTCAGGATTGCTTCAGTGTCTCGCGCCTTCACCGAAGCAATCTCCTCGTCGCGCTTTGCCACCGCCAGTTGCAGAACAGTCTGCGATGCTTCAAGCTCCTCCACAAGCGTCTCCAGCTCCTCCTTTCTGCTGCGTAACTGGATGTATTGCTCCGCATCTGGCAGTGGGATTTCTGACTCGAGCAAAGCTTCGAGTTGGCGTCTCTCAGAGTCAAAACGTCGACGAGATTCAAGGGCCTCGAGCTTCAGTGTCTCCACCTGAGAGCGACGAGCGTCCGCATCTTCTGCTGCCATTTGCTGAAGATTCACCTTCTGCGCCGTCAACTCCTGATTGTGACTCTTCTCTGCTGCTAATCGCTCTTGCGTGGACACCAACTGAACCTTCAGCTCTTCAGGGGGGGCATCCGTCGTGGTATTCCCGTCGTCCAGCTTCGTGCGCAGATCTCTCAGCTCCAACTTTCCATCCAGAGCAGCTTTCTTCTCCGCCATCAAGCTCCTCATCTCGGCCAAAACAGCAAAAACAAGAAGACGTTCAATGTCATCAAGACCACCACTCTTCTCATTCGCCAGCCTCTCCATTGCTGCAATAGGGTCTCCACCTCGATTGCTTCGGAACACAGCCGAAAAGAGGTCCAGCACGTTCTTGCTGCTGTCGCCGCCTTGAACATCGAATTGTTTGCTTCCAGAAAAGTCCAACGCAGGGTTTCCAGCTTCCTTGGCCGCGATCTCGTCATCTTCGTAGACTCGGAGCAGAGTCTGAGGGTCCACGTTCGCTTTAGCTGCAGAATAACGTTTCCGAGGAGGTAGTATAGGACCCAAAACCTTGGCATTGGCCAGGAAATCCCCCGGCCCCCACGTCTCTCGCGTGCGTTGCTTGCGCTTTGTCCCAACAACTGGTTTGGTCACTGAAGAGCTCGAGACGATGAGTCCCATGAGTCTGGCCATTTCTTTCTGCTTGTTGTTCTTCTCACTGATCAGCGCTGCGTTCTCCGCCTTCAGTGCACTCAGAGCTTCCGAGTTGACGAGTTTCTTGAGCTCGTGCACTTCTCGCTTGAGACGTCGAAGCTGCGTCTGGTCGTCCAGCACCTCGTTCACTCTAGCGGATGTCTGGATAGCCTTGGCTCGAGCTGCAAACTGCAACGTGCTCTTGGTCTCCTCAATAAATCGGTCGCTCGGAGTCACGCAGCAGACGATGAGTGTGCGTGTGTTGCCGCCCAGAGAGTTTTGTAGTAGCCTCGTGAGCTTGCTGTCTCTAAATGGCGCATTCTGTCCTCCCCCTCCAGAGCTCGCGAGGGAATTAATCACACGCGAGAGTGTCAGGAGCGACTTGTTGATGTTTCCAGCTTCTCGTTGTCGAATGCCCTCAGCGCCAGTGTATCGCAAGCTCTCGGATCCTGCGAGGTCCACGAGGTTGAGACTCGCCACCAGCACAGCGCCGTTCACGTCCTCCTCTGAGTGTCGTCTGGGCTCCGCCTTCTGTTTACTCTCGATCACAATCCGGAAGACGCTGTGGGAGCGCGAACTCTTGTCGTTCATAGCAGTCTGTCCTGTGGTTCTGTTCTGGTTTCCTGCCTGGAGCAGCGTCACAATGTCCTCATAGTTGGTGATAATCTCCTCCGTACACTCGACATACACGCCTTTGCGTGGGTCTTCTCGGAGTTTGAGATTGGCGCCTTTTTCTTTGGGGTTTAGCAGGTCTTTGACCACTTCGTTGTAGATCTCCAGAAACGAAACGCGCAGGAGGAAATCTCGGTCCACGCAGCTCTCGATGTAGTTGAAGATGTCCTCCACCGCCAGCTGTAGGATGCCGAGGCGACAGCTCTCCGCCTCGGGCTCAAAGGGCATCCCACCGTCTCCCTGCATCGTATACGTTTTACCGGAGCTCGTCTGTCCGTAGGCGAAGATGGTGCCGTTAATGCCGCCCAGTGTCGAGTGCACGATACGGCGCGCTACAAGCTCATAGATGACGTGCGAGTCGCTCGCGGCGTCGAAGATCTGATCGTACTGGAACACGTTGCCTTTGCCTGTCATAGGCGCGCCCGTCTCGGGATCTGTCAGCGACACCACATTCAGCGCTGTCACACAGGCGAGCGCTGGCTGGTCGTTCGCACGCGTCTCGCGCTCGTTCATGGGCCGCACGCGGATGCATACGGCGATGTTCTCGGGCTCGAAGGCAGCGTCGCCCATCAGTGTCCGAGCGATTCGATTCAAAAGGCGTTTGCACTTCCACTACAAACCGGTATAAATCGAAGCCCCCGTCAGCTATCCGGTATTATTACCGTATTTGAGATCTCATACTTCGTACCCCATATTTTTGAAGTTGTGCTAAGCTTATCCACGAGATGCTGGGCTACGGAAGTACCAACCTTTTGGCCGCAAAAGGTATTCACAGATACCGGTATTTCCCAGCCCGCCATTTCTAAAATTCGAAAAACTCTTAACTCAGCTACCCCTGTCCTTTTGTAACGGGGTACGTAGCACCTGGTTACATGAAGTGTGACACTTCACACTTCAGGAGTATGACATGTCATACTCCGGGATATTTGGTACAAGGTACCAAGGTCATTCAAAACCAACCATTGGTTAAATGACCTTGCATTTCTATAGGTAACTGATAGTTTGTATTAACCTCAAACTTAACCTACCTATAAATATACTCAGTTTACAATCTACCTTATTTTGGTCACTTCGCTCTCTTTAATTAAAGAGGGGACCTGTGAACTGCCGTTCACTGAGAGTTTGTATACTCTCGGAAGATAACTTCCTCTAGCGCAAGGTGCTGTGTGACCCCGTCACACTTGGTAGCACTTGTAGTCAATCCACGCCATCGCGGGTAGACTACCTGAACCTCCGAAGTTCGTTGCCATGGATAGGAACGACTTCTCCCATATGAACGACTCTCAGTTCGAGTCGGTTCGGAAGATGGCAGGCATCTTCGGGATGGAGGCCCTGCAGAGCCTGGTGGTATCAACACCGGCTGAGCAGCTCGAGCGCGTCAATGCATTCGACGCGTACGAGCAGGGCCTCATCGCGCATGTGCGGGAGAACCTGCAGGCTCCGGCGGCGGAAGCAAACCCGCCTCACCCGAAGCCAATACGGCTGAAGGTAAAGCCGTATGAAGGGAAGGAAGGCGAGAACCTTCACTTCTGGGTCCGAGAAGTAGAGCTCGCGATGGACGCGGCTCTGATCTCGACCGAGCAACTGCGTGTTGCTTTTGCACTCTCCAACCTTAGCGGTCGTGCTAAGAGTTGGGTGTACACTCGGGAAGCGACATCCCCTGGATGTTTCACATCCTGGGCTCAGCTGTGCGAACAGCTCCGAGCCGCGTTCCTCCCGGCGAACTACGAGTACCGCCAGCGTTCGCGCTTCCTCGCGTGTAAACAAGGAAGACGCGAACTGCACGAGTATGTG
>NW_003303686.1:197953-201482 GCF_000142945.1 Phytophthora infestans T30-4 | reverse complement strand
GACCTGGGGAGGATAGAGAGGTTTTTCTTCTATTATCCGGATCCGGATCCACCTCTCTTCCGTCGACAGAGTTCCTCCCAAAACTGCATCGATCCGCGGATCTTGTTTCATTCAGCAGCGTCTTTGTCGATCCGACTTCCGACGACGCCTCTTCCCGTGGCTCAATCTTCACTTGAGCATCTTCTTGGGACTCACGGTGAAATCCCGAGTCACCAAAAGATCCGGGCACGCGCACGATTGTGGTGTAGCGGGATCAGTAAAATCTGCGAGATTGCCAGATCCAACTTACCAACTGCGCTCACAAAACGCACATAAGAGAGAGGGGGTCCCCCGAAGAATCGTGTTTCTGGCTGGAAATTTTCTCTCCCTTGGGGTAATTCTTCGGAGAGGGGGGGATCTTGCTCTCTCGCGTAATCTCCCAAGAGTTCCAGTGGTGAAGCTTGAGTGTCTGGGCGAGACGTGGGGATGGGGTGGAGCAGCAGTGGAAAATCTTCACTCTGCGTCCGTGGATTGTTCCGAATCCTAAGCGAATATTCGAGCTTATGGATCCGGGGCCTAGATCGTGGATCTGGCCGTAGGTTGCCTTACGGGTGTGTTCCTTTGCCTTTGTAGTTCCTTTGTGTCGTACTTGCCGCCTCCTGTGACGGGATCTTGAAAGTTGAGAGCCTCTAGGGTGTAACCGACCAAGTAGTAAATTCGGTTAGCCTGTCGGATCTGCACAAGTAAAGGAAAAGCTTACTAGGTTGTAGGGATCTGGCCCATGTATTATCCAGTTATCACTACCAACACTAGATTCGCATTTCCCAACCTTCTCGGAGCTCGTACGGCCAATGTAGTTCCGGTTCTTGAGGGCAGGAAGGCACTTGCGTGTCACTGTGCAAATTGGAGTCTGTATTGATATTTAAGCCTATACCTGCCTGGGTTTCTACCTTCTATGTCTTTCATCTGCTAAATCCCTTACCAGGCTCGGCTGCATGTCCCTTCTTCCCTTGACCCATCATCCCAGCTGTGTTATCTTCAGATCCACCGGATATATGACGTAATCATCATGGTCACCCTATTATGGGTACACTCATCCGGATCCAGGTCGCTTGGATCCACCTCACTGTAATGGTACACTCGCCGTGGATCCGAGCTCTCCAATCATCCAACATCATCTCGCAACCGTCTGTGATCTCCGTTGTCCCACGAAAGTTCGAGATCCACTGTATCCCTCATCCCTATACCCTGGATCCAGGTCCCTCCAGGCGGGATCCTCCCTCCTTGGATACGAACTCGGAAGTATGGGATCCGGGGTACCTCGCGGTGGATCTTGACTCTTCATTTGCCGTGGCTACTAGATCCACCTTCAGAGGGCACCGACCATCCTTCCTTCATAGGATCCACACTCGATCCACTCTTGTATAGTATATCCCATATCCATCTTAGTGAATCCAGGTAAGGGTGGATCCGAGGTAAGTCTTGGTGGATCTTGCCTTCTCGTACATCGCTCATATCAGATCCATCGTCATTCCATACGGGGTGCTGCTCGCCATGGCTAATCCACCACAGGCAACTTGCACCCGTGCCAAACAACCCAAATCCTCTCTAATCACTTGAGATTGTCATTGATTCGGGATAGTGACCCCGCGTCAGGCCCATTCTCTTATTTCTGAGAAAGCACTTTACCACATTTGTGTTTAATAGGTAGCCTCGTTGTTACGTCTTCTCCCGGCCGCGGAATTCCACTAATTGACTTCTTGGAACGGGGTCACGAAGCCTCAACGATGACGTAAATTGTGCAATTCTTCAAGTGAAAAAGCCTGTCATGGAATACGGTTAGAATTAATATTGGTTGGTGGTGGTGGGAGGGCGAACAGGGAAACACCACACAAGAGGTATTAGATTCAACGGCGTTGTTGCGTTCGAAGCCTTTCCTTAATGCTTTCGCGGACGCCGATGCCGGCAATGATGTACTGCTGGTTGAAGCCCAGATGGATATAACCTGCTTTATAGCCATGTAGCCGTCTGTTAAAAAGACGTGTTTCGCAGAATGGGGAGATAAGTTGGTCATGAACTGAATTCACGGCACCAACAATCTGAGCGACCACTTTGGTAAACCAGGAATCCCGCATGGTATTCATTACCTCTATAAAAAAATTCTTCTATACTATTGTGAATCGTTGTTTGTGTTTAATAGGTAGCCTCGTTGCTACGTCTACTCCCGGCCGCGGAATTCCACTAATTGACTTCTTGGAACGGGGTCACGAAGCCTCAACGATGGCGTAAATTGTGCAATTCTTCAAGTGAAACAACCTGTCATGAAATGGGATTAGAATTAATATTGGTTGGTGGTGGTGGGAGGGCGGACAGGGAACACCATACAAGAGGTATTAGATTCAACGGCGTTGTTGCGTTCGAAGCCTTTCCTTAATGCTTTCGCGGACGCCGATGCTGCTGGTTGAAGCCCAGATGGATATAACCTGCTTTATAGAAGGCATCAACGTTCGCGCGGGAGAGGCCATTTGTGCCGGGCACGAGATCAATCTCGTGCCGTACGCCTCGATCCGGTGGGAGTTGGGTCGGTGGGTGTTTGTTCACCACGTCCGCATACTCCGTCACCAAAGGATACACCGGATCCTTGGGGTTCTTAAGGATCTCAGAACCCAAGCGCGTCTGACGCTGCTTGTTCAGGTCTTCCAGGACGCTCTCGTCCAAGACAGAGGAGGAGCTCAGCTTCTCTCGAGTGGTCTCTGGTCTCATGAGTACCATCTCGGCAACCTTCCCAGCCTTAAGGATGGCCAGGAAAGACTCGACCGTCATTTCCTCGAGGTTCAGTATATCTGCAACCTCTGGCAACGGCTCCAAGTGGACACCAGATGCCTTGACGGGTAAACCGGTCTCGCCATCGAAGATGTGATAACACTCTTCCACCGGCCTTGTCGGAGGAGCCGGGGCCCTTACCTCCGAGTCGCTTGAAGCGACGTCGATCGGAACGAAGTTCGGATCCGACTTGAGGCGGCGGCGGCGTCGTTAACGACGGCGACCGTGACGTGGAGCTTCGCTGCCTACGTCTAGGGATGCCGTTGCTACGACATCCGAGGCACTCATGGCCTCGTGTGGTACTGTGTTACCCACACCGGAAGCGTGTTCAACGCCTTCCTCTTCAGTTAAGGTCTGGGCGACCGCGTGTGGCACTGTGTTATCCACACAGGAAGCGTGTTCAACGCCTTCCTCTTCAGTTAAGGTCTGGGCGACCGCGTGTGGCACTGTGTTATCCACACAGGAAGCGTGTTCAACGCCTTCCTCTTCAGTTAAGGTCTGGGCGACCGTGAGTGGAACTCTGTTACCCACTCTGAACACGCTGTTCTCAGTGTTCGTGACAGCTGCAGCTGGCTGCGGAACTAAGCTACCCGCCTGTGGACCTAAGTTACCCACTTGGCCAGCGCCTCTTCTGGGCGCTGCCACCATCAAAACATCCTCGGAGTCGTCATATACGTCGACGACTCCCAAGCATCTGCCGGATGCTTTGGGTACCCTGGCAGCCCTT
>NW_003303686.1:190078-196330 GCF_000142945.1 Phytophthora infestans T30-4 | reverse complement strand
GGTATCATTACTTATATTAAAAAATTGCTTCTATACTATGGTAGAGTCGTTGTTTGTGTTTACTAGGTAGCCTCGTGGTTACGTCTACTCCCGACCGCGAAATTCCCACTAATTGACTTCTGGAGCGGGGTCACGAAGCCTCCAACGAGGACGTAATTGTGCATTTCTAAGTGAAACAACCTCTCCTGAATACGTTAGAATTAATAGTGGTGGGGGGGGGGGAGGCGCACGGGACACACCTATTCGGAGTTTTTGTTTCAGCGCGTTGGAGTCTTGGAACTCTTCCTTAATTTCTTTGGGGCGACCCCAGTTCCGCAACAAAGTTTTTTTTTGGGGTAGAAAACTCCCCAAGATATATAACCCCTTTTTTTAGAAAACTTTTAGGCTTTTTTTAAAAAAAAACTTTTTTCCACAAAAGGGGAGAAATTATTTTTTTCCCAAAAAGGGGATTAAGCCCCCCACACATTTCGGAGGGCACCCCTTGTGTTTAAAACCCGAGAAACCCCCCCCAAATTTTTTCCTTATTTTTTATAAAAAAATTGCTTCTATACTATTGTGGGGTCGTTGTTTGTGTTTACTAGGTAGCCTCGTTGTTACGTCTTCTCCCGGCCGCGGAATTCCACTAATTGACTTCTTGGAACGGGGTCACGAAGCCTCAACGATGGCGTAAATTGTGCAATTCTTCAAGTAAAACAACCTGTCATGAAATGGGATTAGAATTAATATTGGTTGGTCGTGGTGGGAGGGCGGACAGGAAACACCACACAAGAGGTATTAGATTCAACGGCGTTGTTGCGTTCGAAGCCTTTTCTTAATGCTTTCGCGGACGCCGATACCGGCAATGATGTACTGCTGGTTGAAGTCCAGATGGATATAACCTGCTTTATAGACATGTAGCCGTCTGTTAAAACGACGTGTTTCGCAGAATGGGGAGATACGTTGGTCATGAGCTGTGCTCGCGGCACCAACAATCCGAGCGACCACTTTGGTAAACCAGGAAGCCCGCATGGTATCATTACTTCTATAAATAGTTTTTCTTCTAAACTATTGTGAATCGTTGTTTGTGTTGAGTAGGTAGCCTCGTTGTTACGTCTTCTCCCGGCCGCGGAATTCCTCTAATTGTCTTCTTGGAACGGGGTCACGAAGCCTCAACGATGGCGTAAATTGTGCAATTCTTCAAGTGAAACAACCTGTCATGAAATGGGCTTTAAATTAATATTGGTTGGTGGTGGTGGGAGGGCGGACAGGAAACACCACACAAGAGGTATTAGATTCAACGGCGTTGTTGCGCTCGAAGCCTTTCCTTAATGCTTTCGCGGACGCCGATGCCGGCAATGATGTACTGCTGGTTAAAGTCCAGATGGATATAACCTGCTTAATAGCCATGTAGCCGTCTGTTAAAAAGACGTGTTTCGCAGAATGGGGAGATACGTTGGTCATGAACTGGGTTCACGGCACCAACAATCCGAGCGACCACTTTGGTAAACCAGAAAGCCCGCATGGTATCATTACTTATATAAAAACATTCATCTATACTATTGTGAATCGTTGTTTGTGTTTAATAGGTAGCCTCGTTGTTACGTCTTCTCCCGGCCGCGGAATTCCACTAATTGACTTCTTGGAACGGGGTCACGAAGCCTCAACGATGACGTAAATTGTGCAATTCTTCAAGTGAAACAGCCTGTCATGAAATGGGCGTCGAATTAATATTGGTTGGTCGTGGTGGGAGGGCGGACAGGAAACACGCATATAAGAGGTATTAGATTCAACGGCGTTGGAGCGTTCGAAGCCTTTCCTTAATGCTTTCGCGGACGCCGATGCCGGCAATGATGTACTCCTGGTTGAAGCCCAGATGGATATAACCTGCTTTATAGCCATGTAGCCGTCAGTTAAAAAGACGTGTTTCGCACTATGGGGAGATACGTTGGTCATGAACTGGGCTCACGGCACCAACAATCTGAGCGACCACTTTGGTAAACCAGGAAGCCCGCATGGTATTCATTACTTCTATAAAAAATTCATCTATACTATTGTGAATCGTTGTTTGTGTTTAATAGGTAGCCTCGTTGTTACGTCTACTCCCGGCCGCGGAATTCCACTAATTGACTTCTTGGAACGGGGTCACGAAGCCTCAACGATGACGTAAATTGTGCAATTCTTCAAGTGAAAAAGCCTGTCATGGAATACGGTTAGAATTAATATTGGTTGGTGGTGGTGGGAGGGCGGACAGGAAACACCACACAAGAGGTATTAGATTCAACGGCGTTGTTGCGTTCGAAGCCTTTCCTTAATGCTTTCGCGGACGCCGATGCCGGCAATGATATACTGCTGGTTGAAATCCAGATGGATATAACCTGCTTTATAGCCATGTAGCCGTCTGTTAAAAAGACGTGTTTCGCAGAATGGGGAGATACGTTGGTCATGAACTGGGTTCACGGCACCAACAATCCGAGCGACCACTTTGGTAAACCAGGAAGCCCGCATGGTATCATTACTTCTATAAAAAAATTCCTTCTATACTATTGTGGGGTCGTTGTTTGTGTTTACTAGGTAGCCTCGTTGTTACGTCTTCTCCCCGGCCGCGGAATTTCCACTAATTGACTTCTTGGAACGGGGTCACGAAGCCTCAACGATGCCGTAAATTGTGCAATTCTTCAAGTGAAAAAGCCTGTCATGAAATGGGATTAGAATTAATATTGGTTGGTCGTGGTGGGAGGGCGGACAGGAAACACCACACAAGAGGTATTAGATTCAACGGCGTTGTTGCGTTCGAAGCCTTTCCTTAATGCTTTCGCGGACGCCGATGCCGGCAATGATGTACTGCTGGTTGAAATCCAGATGGATATAACCTGCTTTATAGCCATGTAGCCGTCTGTTAAAAAGACGTGTTTCGCAGAATGGGGAGATAAGTTGGTCATGAACTGGGCTCACGGCACCAACAATATGAGCGACCACTTTGGTAAACCAGGAAGCCCGCATGGTATTCATTACTTCTATAAAAAAAAATTCTATACTATTGTGAATCGTTGTTTGTGTTTAATAGGTAGCCTCGTTGTTACGTCTACTCCCGGCCGCGGAATTCCACTAATTGACTTCTTGGAACGGGGGCACGAAGCCTCAACGATGGCGTAAATTGTGCAATTCTTCAAGTGAAACAACCTGTCATGAAATGGGATTAGAATTAATATGGGTTAGTGGTGGTGGGAGGGCGGACAGGGAACACCATACAAGAGGTATTAGATTCAACGGCGTTGTTGCGTTCGAAGCCTTTCCTTAATGCTTTCGCGGACGCCGATGCCGGCAATGATGTACTGCTGGTTGAAGTCCAGATGGATATAACCTGCTTTATAGACATGTAGCCGTCTGTTAAAAAGACGTGTTTCGCAGAATGGGGAGATACGTTGGTCATGAACTGGGTTCACGGCACCAACAATCCGAGCGACCACTTTGGTAAACCAGGAAGCCCGCATGGTATCATTACTTCTATAAAACAATTCTTCTAAACTATTGTGGGGTCGTTGTTTGTGTTTACTAGGTAGCCTCGTTGTTACGTCTTCTCCCGGCCGCGGAATTCCACTAATTGACTTCTTGGAACGGGGTCACGAAGCCTCAACGATGCCGTAAACTGTGCAATTCTTCAAGTGAAAAAGCCTGTCATGGAATACGGTAATAATTAATATTGGCTGGTCGTGGTGGGAGGGTGGACAGGAAACACCATATAAGAGGTATTAGATTCAACGGCGTTGGAGCGTTCGAAGCCTTTCCTTAATGCTTTCGCGGACGCCGATGCCGGCAATGATGTACTGCTGGTTGAAGTCCAGATGGATATAACCTGCTTTATAGACATGTAGCCGTCTGTTAAAAAGACGTGTTTCGCAGAATGGGGAGATACGTTGGTGATGAACTGGGTTCACGGCACAAACATTCCGAGCGACCACTTTGGTAAACCAGGAAGCCCGCATGGTATCATTACTTCTATAAAAAATTGCTTCTATACTATTGTGGAGTCGTTGTTTGTGTTTACTAGGTAGCCTCGTTGTTACGTCTTCTCCCGGCCGCGGAATTCCACTAATTGACTTCTTGGAACGGGGTCACGAAGCCTCAACGATGCCGTAAATTGTGCAATTCTTCAAGTGAAACAACCTGTCATAAAATGGGATTAGAATTAATATGGGTTAGTGGTGGTGGGAGGGCGGACAGGGAACACCGTATCCGAGGTATTAGATTTAACGGCGTTGGAGCGTTCGAAGCCTTTCCTTAATGCTTTCGCGGACGCCGATGCCGGCAATGATGTACTGCTGGTTGAAGTCCAGATGGATATAACCTGCTTTATAGACATGTAGCCGTCTGTTAAAAAGACGTGTTTCGCAGAATGGGGAGATACGTTGGTGATGAACTGGGTTCACGGCACAAACAATCCGAGCGACCACTTTGGTAAACCAGGAAGCCCGCATGGTATCATTACTTCTATAAAAAATTGCTTCTATACTATTGTGGGGTCGTTGTTTGTGTTTACTAGGTAGCCTCGTTGTTACGTCTTCTCCCGGCCGCGGAATTCCACTAATTGACTTCTTGGAACGGGGTCACGAAGCCTCAACGATGCCGTAAATTGTGCAATTCTTCAAGTGAAACAACCTGTCATAAAATGGGATTAGAATTAATATGGGTTAGTGGTGGTGGGAGGGCGGACAGGGAACACCGTATCCGAGGTATTAGATTTAACAGCGTTGGAGCGTTCGAAGCCTTTCCTTAATGCTTTCGCGGACGCCGATGCCGGCAATGATGTACTCCTGGTTGAAGTCCAGATGGATATAACCTGCTTTATAGACATGTAGCCGTCTGTTAAAAACGACGTGTTTCGCAGAATGGGGAGATACGTTGGTCATGAACTGGGTTCACGGCACCAACAAACCGAGCGACCACTTTGGTTAACCAGGAAGCCCGCATGGTATCATTACTTCTATAAAAAAATTCTTCTAAACTAATGTGAATCGTTGTTTGTGTTTAATAGGTAGCCTCGTTGCTACGTCTACTCCCGGCCGCGGAATTCCACTACTTGACTTCTTGGAACGGGGTCACGAAGCCTCAACGATGGCGTAAAATTGTGCAATTCTTCAAGTGAAACAACCCTGTCATGAAATGGGATTAGAATTAATATTGGTTGGTGGTGGTGGGAGGGCGGACAGGGAACACCATACAAGAGGTATTAGATTCAACGGCGTTGTTGCGTTCGAAGCCTTTCCTTAATGCTTTCGCGGACGCCGATGCCGGCAATGCTGTACTGCTGGTTGAAGCCCAGATGGATATAACCTGCTTTATAGCCATGTCGCCGTCTGTTAAAAAGACGTGTTTCGCAGAATGGGGAGATACGTTGGTCATGAACTGGGTTCACGGCACCAACAATCCGAGCGACCACTTTGGTAAACCAGAAAGCCCGCATGGTATCATTACTTATATAAAAACATTCATCTATACTATTGTGAATCGTTGTATGTGTTTAATAGGTAGCCTCGTTGTTACGTCTTCTCCCGGCCGCGGAATTCCACTAATTGACTTCTTGGAACGGGGTCACGAAGCCTCCACGATGACGTAAATTGTGCAATTCTTCAAGTGAAAAAGCCTGTCATGCAATACGGTTAGAATTAATATTGGTTGGTGGTGGTGGGAGGGCGGACAGGAAACACCACACAAGAGGTATTAGATTCAACGGCGTTGTTGCGTTCGAAGCCTTTCTTTAATGCTTTCGCGGACGCCGATGCCGGCAATGATGTACTGCTGGTTGAAATCCAGATGGATATAACCTGCTTTATAGCCATGTAGCCGTCTGTTAAAAAGACGTGTTTCGCAGAATGGGGAGATACGTTGGTCATGAACTGGGTTCACGGCACCAACAAACCGAGCGACCACTTTGGTAAACCAGGAAGCCCGCATGGTATCATTACTTCTATAAAAAAAATTCTTCTAAACTATTGTGAATCGTTGTTTGTGTTTACTAGGTAGCCTCGTTGTTACGTCTTCTCCCGGCCGCGGAATTCCACTAATTGACTTCTTGGAACGGGGTCACGAAGCCTCAACGATGACGTATATTGTGCAATTCTTCAAGTGAAACAACCTGTCATGAAATGCGCTTCAAAATTAATATTGGTTGGTGATGGTGGGAGGGCGGACAGGAAACACCACACAAGAGGTATTAGATTCAACGGCGTTGTAGCGTTCGAAGCCCTTCCTTAATGCTTTCGCGGACGCCGATGC